>NC_143264.1:64445304-64748964 GCF_984573655.1 Nuphar pumila | reverse complement strand
AATCTCTCTCTCTCTCTCTCTTGGTCTAACTTAGATCCAACTCATACTTAGATCCAAAAACACATTTCTGTGAGATTTGGTGAACTAGAGTTATTCAATTGCAGAGAAAAATGATAGACTTAGGGCTGTATGAAGTCACGATTCCCAATGTGGGTCGTGTTCTATGATATGTCACATGGGTGCGAGTGCTGGGGTGCAGCACTTTCAAAAAACTTGGGTGTGGGGGTGCGGCAAAAAGAAAATATATATATATATATATATATATATATATATAAAGTCCAAAAGTTGGACATAAATGACCCTGGGTGCGTTGACTGCACCCAGGGTCAGGTTGACCGCATCGGGTGTGGGTGCGACGCGAGTGCGGCACCTAGTTGAAGAGTCCCTGTGACATAGGTTCTATGCTTTTCTATTATGTATTGAAAACAAATAATTTACATGACAAAATTACCCTTGCTAATAAAATACACAACTTTACATAAAGAGGGGTAAATAATGTAAAATGAAAATATAAATACATAAACACACATGGATCAGATATGCGACTTCAGATCCAGACTACATATCTCAATAGCCTCCTTCAAGTTGTACATGGTCTTTTACCATGGACAACTTGCCTTTCAGAAACTAGAACCTTTGTTTAGTCAACCCTTTTGTAAAGAAATCAGGCAATTGATGCTCTAGTTTAACAAACTTAGCTTTGAACTCTTGATCCTTGATCTTTCTTCTAATGAAATGTTGGTCTATTTCAATGTGTTTAGTCTTCCCATGATGAATAAAATTTAAAGATTTCTTGATTGTACTCTGATTATCACAAAGCACAATCCTTGGAATAACTTCACCCAAATCGTTCAAAAGATATCGAATCATGTGATTTCAACAGTCACAACAACCATGGATCAATACTTGGCCTCTGAGCTGGACCTAGCCATTGCTTTTTCCTTTTTGCCTACTCCATGAAACCAAATTCTTTATAGTGAAGATGCAATATCTAGATACAAATCTTCTTTCATCTGGATCTCCTACCTAATCTGCATCAGAATAGGCTATTACAGTCAAGACTCAAAACATCCTCTTCCTTTGATCTTTTCTTGTAATAGAGACCATCCCCTATGGCCGTTTTTAAGTATCTCAAAATTCTCTTTACTGCTTCTATATGAGTAGACCTAGGCTCATGCATGAATTGAGACACTTGATTAACAGAAAAAACAATGTTTGGGCAAGTAAATGTGAGATACTGCAACATACCTACGATACTTTGGTATTTGGTAGGATTCTCTTAAAGCTCTCCATCGTTTGCACTAAGTTTTTGATGTATGGGGCTAGGCATAAGAACTGACTTGCAGTCACTCATCCTTGTTTTAGTGAGAAGATCAAGCGTTTTGTTATGCTTAGTCAATCTTAGTTCTTCATCATCCTTGTCAACTTTCACTCCAAGAAAATATTTTAGTTAACCAAGATCCTTTATCTTGAATCTTTCGTTCAGAAAAACTTTTACGTCGCTAACATGATGATTGAAACTGCCTATAATGATTATGTCATCCACATAAATAAGGAGCAGAGTAATAAAGTCATCTTTTTTATAAATAAAAAGTAAATATTCCAAAGGTTCACAATAAGAGAAGCTCTCAAACCAAGAACAAGAACCCTATTTGAATCCATATATGGCCCTCTTTAATCTACATACATTTGTTCTTGGGTTATTTTCACTATAGCCTGATGGTTGTTCCATATAAACCTCTTCTTTCAACCCTTCATGCAAGAATGCATTTTTAACACCCAACTAACTCATCTTTCACCTATGATCAACAACCAATGATAAAATGATTCATATCGTTCCCATTTTTACGATTAGATTCTGCCCATATTATTGAGTGAAGCCTTTAGCCAGTAACATGGCCTTGTATCTCTCAATGCTTCCATCTGATTTATACTTTATTTTATAAACCCATTTTGACTCCACAACATTCTTATCAGGAGGTCACTTAACTATGTCCCAGGTTTGACATTCATGCAAGGCCTCCATTTCTTCATTCATGACCTCAATCCACTTGTTGGATTTCATAGCCTGATGAAATGTTTTGGGATCTTCCTGTTTTTCAACCTGAGTCAGGAACATCTGAAAATCAATACTGAAACTTTCATAGCTCACCCATCTTTCTATAGGATGTCTGACTCTAGTCGATCTTCTTGGCTGCGACAACTGATGCTGATTTGCTTCCAATATTTGTAGCTGCTGTGGGTGATCATTAATATTATGGACTTCTCTATCCCTTATAGAGTAAATGCATCCTTCTTGGAACCTCCCAGACTCCCAGTTCATTCTGCCCATGGTTCTCTTCATGTTGTTGATTCTGACCAATTCCTTCCGTGGTTGGCAGCAAAACATTATGAGTGGAATCTTCATGATTTATGGATGCAAAAAGGTTAGCATTCAGCCATGGCTGATAAGTCTCAACGTCTTTGCCTCTGCAACAGATAATCACTAAGAACACCTAAAAAATTACTTTCATCAAATACAACATTCTTGATATTTTAACCTTTCCTGTCTTAAGATTATAACACTTAAAACCTTTATAGTCATTGGTATATCCAATGAATCTACAGGCAAAAGCTTTGTTCTCAAACTTATTTCTTATAGTACTGTCAACATGAACATAGCAAACACAACCTGAAGCCTACAAGCCATTATAATTCAGGTGCATTCCAAATAATGTAAAAAAAGGAGATTCATATTCAAGAATTTTCATAGTCAATCTATTTATAACAAATTGTTGTATGAAACACTTTTGTCCAAAGCTTAATTGGGATATTGCTAGCATGGATCATGGACAAACCACTCTCAACAATATGGCAGTGCCTCCTTTCAGCCATGCCATTTTGCTGGGGTGTTCGCAGGCAAGAAATTCTATGATTAATTCCATTACTTTGAAAATGATCAATAAACTTTTTCGATGAATATTTGCCTCCACCAACACACTGAAAGTTAAGAATTGGTTTTGAACGAAGATATGAAATTTATGAAACAAATCAAACACCTCAGACTTTTGCTTCATAAAATAAATCCATGTAAACTAAGAATAATCATCAAATAAAGTAACATAATATCAACTTCCCGAAAAAGATAAAGTAGGGGCAGACCCCAAACATTAGAGTGAATGATCCCAAACGGCTTCAAAGCTCTTTTATTATAAAAATTGAAAGAAAGTACATAACTCTTGCATAACCGACAACTTAGACAAATATGACTATCAAACTCTTGACCCAAACTGTACTTACATAATAAACCACTAGAGACCAATCTTTCAATGAAGACACGACTACAATGTCCCAACCGATTATGCCAAACATCTGTCTTATTTGACTGAGAAAGACTAAAGACACACGTGGATGCTAACTTGAACTTTGAATGCTGGTTTAACTGAGCACATACAATAGATGGATCTTCCTTGAAGATGTACATGATTCCCACATCGCTCCCCTTCACCGCATGTCTTTTTCGTTCTGCTGTCCTTGACATATACAAAAGAGGGAGTTAATTCGATGTAAGAATTTGTATCATCGACAAGTTTGGAAACAGACAAAATGTTCTTCTTGATATTAGGAGCACGAAGAGCATTAGACAGTTCAAAAGAATTGGAATTGGATAAAGGAATAGAAACCTTTTCGGTATGAGTGATGGGATGGTGATTACCATCTCCAGTGACCTTATTACTTCTACCAGAGTAAGGAACTAATGCACAAAACTTACTTGCGTCACCAGTGACATAGCTGGCTGCACTCGAGTCACCGTACCAAACTCCTTGGTCATTCTGCTTGAAACTCAATCCTGCCAAACCGCCAGTAACAGCTCTTTATCTGGACCACTCTGTGACCCACTACTCTGCCCTTTATTTTGACCTTGATTGCTGCCTTGCTTTTGCTTTGAGCCTGCGGATTGTACCTAGGGTCATCTTTGTACCAACAATTGGCCTTCACATGCCCTGGCTTCTTGTATATGTAGCAAGTAGGAACACCTCTATAGAAATTCACATTTGCAGAAGAGGGTATATTAGGGCTGGGCAACAAGCCACGACCACCCTGATTACTGTGTCCACGACCATGACCACCTTGGTACCCTCCTCGTTCGTGACGTGAAGAGGTACTGGTAACCAATACTTCATAAGAATCTGGATTTGACTTCTCTAAATCTCCGGGCACCTCCCTTCATTGACATCTCATAATGAAGTAATTTTGACTTCAAATCATTAAAGGTAGGAAGCTTCTCAAGGTACTATAGTGTCGTGGAGATGACATGATATTTGGGAACCCAATCATGATAATGCTTGTTGAACCTTGTCCCTGTCTTGCACTTCATACCCAACTAAGTGCAAGCTGATCTGTGATTCTTTTGATCTTGTTGAAATATTCCAAGATTGACATAGATGGATCCTTTCTCAGTAACTGAAATTCCCTCCTTAGTATCATCACCCTTGCTTCCGATATCTGAGAGTAAGTCTGCATAGGCCTGTTCCATAAGTCCAACGCAGTTCAGTCATCAGGGATCCCAATCAATACCTCTTGAGGTAATATATGCCACTAATGCTTGATCCCGATTCATCCGATTTTGAATGGTTTTTGTAGACAGTACAACCCCTTTATCATCCTTCTCTTCCTGAAAAATAAGTTCTGGTGGGAAGGATACTGACCCATCTAGATGACCAGCAAGATCCCAGCTCCTAATGAAAGGAGTGATCTATCTCTTCCAGGTTAAGAAATTGGTATTATTTAGCTTTTCAGAAACAAGTTGTCAAGAAGTATGACAGCTGATTGGGATGAATTTGAATCCATTGAAAATCAAGAAAGACATAAGGAAGAAAGTAAACAAATTGAAAGTTTGGTAACAGATACGAGTAGAATCTGGAACCCACGTGCATGAATCCGGAAAACGCGGGCACAAAACGAAACTGAATAAAACCCTTAAATATCAAATCCCAAGGGTAAAACAAAATAAATAGATATGAGAAAAATAACTGCCAAGCTGATCTTTGTTTCTTTTGTTTTTTGGCACATCCTTCACAACTTCAGCAAAAAGGGCAGCAACAACTCAGTTTTGATCAGATGATCAAAGTCAACATAGAATCAACTCTGATGCTCAATAGATAAAGATCTACCCATGAACAATATGTTATGAAAAAGGGCAGAAGCACCAATAAAGCAAACCACTCTTGAAGTGATCTCAAGAGCCAATAACACAAACACTAAAAGTGTATACAAAACCCACTAAAGGGAAAAATGACTAAAAGTGAAGAAAGAAAGAAGAGGGTGAAAAACCCATGCAAATACAAGAGAAAGCCTCCTCTATTTATAGAGGAGGAAACCAAAGAGGAGGGACCACAAGGGGGCTCCCATCTAGTGGTTGGGAGCCCCAATGGTCATAAATATGACTGTTGGGGCCCCAACGACAAGATGAGTGGGGCCCCTTGTAGTCTTACAATATGCAAAACAAAAAAAAAGAAAAGAAAAAGAAAAAGTAAAAAAGAAGAGAAAAGGAAAAGGGGAAGGATTATATGGGGATTTACCAAAATACCTCTATCAGGTATTTGGAGAAAAAGAAAACAAAAAAAGGAAATATGTATATATATATATTTATATATACATACTTTAACACGCCCCCTCAAACTTTACGGGGAGAAGACCGAAAGTTTGCTAAGAAGAAACATAAATCGTGGAGTTGTGAGCGCTTTGGTGAAGAAGTCATCCAATTGATATTCTGAAGTAACGTACGGTAATGTGATAGTTTCTCTGAGATATTCGTCTCGAACATAATGACAATCCATTTCGATATGCTTTGTCCGCTCGTGAAAAATATGATTGCTTGCAATGTAGATCGCACTTTTGTTATCACAACAGAGTTTGGTGGGAGAGGAAACGAGGACACCCATGTCACCAAGGAGACTTCTAAGCCATACGATTTCCATAGTTGTCATTGCCATAGCCCGATATTCTGCTTCAGTGGATGATAGTGAGACCTTTTGCTGCTTCTTGCATCTCCACGAAATGAGAGATTCACCTAAAAAAATTCAAAGACCGGTGGTTGAGATACGATCATTGAGATTTCCTCCCCAGTTAGCATTAGTAAAAACAGTTAATTCAAGAGATGAGGAAGAGGATAAGAAGAGTCCTTTGGAGATGGTATTTTTGATGTATCCCACAATTCGCATCACAGCCGCCATATGAACTGAAGTAGGTGTATGTTGAAACTGGCTTGCAGCATGAACCACATGAGCTATATCTGGACGGGTGATGGATAAATAGTTGAGAGATCCAATTAATTGACGATAGGGGGTTGGATCCTCAAGTAGAACACCATCCTCAAGTCTCAGTTTTGCATTGATAACTTCAAGAGTCTCAACTTTTTTTCCATCAAATACTCCTGACTTGGTACAAATGTCTGCTGCTAATTTCATTTGAGATAGAATGTATCCTCGGGAGGAGTAAGCCACTTCAATTCCTAAAAAATATCTCAAGAATCCAAGGTCAGACATATCAAAAGTTTCCTTTAACATAGACTTCACATCATTTACCCCTTTTTGTCACTCCCAATGATGATCATATCATCAACATACAACAGTAGAATAACAATGAAATCACCTGTTTTCTTAACAAAAAGAACAATGTCAGTATAACAAGAAGTAAATCCCAAATTGATTAATACATTACTAAACTTGTCATACCAAACTTTAGCAGCTTGCTTAAGTCCATATAAGGCCTTTTTTAATTTTAAAATTTTACCATTTAAATTCATACCCGGAGGTGGTTCCATATAAACTTCTTCACTCAAACTTCTATTTAAAAGGGCATTTTTAACATCAAGTTGAAAAATTGGCCATTTTTTAATAGAGGCTATTGCAATAAGAGCTCAAACACTAGTCATTCGAACAACTGGGGCAAAAGTTTCATCATAATCCACCCCATATTCTTGAGCATACCCTTTGGCTACTAACCTAGCCTTATATCTTTCTAAAGAGCCATCATTCTTAGTTTTTACTTTAAAAACCCATCTACATCCAATGGGTTTCTTGCCATTGGGTGGATCAATGATTTCCCAAGTTTATGCCATTTTAAGTGCATTAAGTTCCAGTTCCATTGCTTCATTCCAATGAGCATATTGTTTAACATCATTATAATGAGACGGTTCATGAAATGAGTGAAGGGCTAACAGACATGCTCAAAAATTTGGAGAAAAAGAATCATAAGATACAAATCTATTTGGTATTTTAGAAATACGATTTGATCTTCTTTGAGAGGATTCTTCAATCGACTCATTTTGAGAGAATTTTTCAAGTGCACAAGGAGGATTACTTTCATTCCTTCTAGAGTAGACTTGTGTTTGCCTTGGTATATTTTCTTCTAAATTTTGGTCATCATTTGGAGGTTCAAAATGATCATCTTTAAGAGTTTCACTAGATTCAACATGATCATCTATGACCTTTTCTTGAGGTAACAAGTCAAATAAAAAGGAGTAATCAATATTTTCATTTGGTTTATGCGAAAAATCATTTTCTTCTTCTAAAAATGTGACATCTTTTGAGATATAAAGTTTGTTTTTGAATATGTCAAAACATCGATAGCCTTTTTGTTTTTTGCCATATCCTAAGAAAATACATTCAATTGCCCTTGAAGAAAGTTTATCATTTTTGTGAGTTAGAACAAAGCATTTACATCCGAAAATTCTTAGTCTTTTATAATCGGGAGACATATTGTAAAGTTTTTCAAATGAAGAAAGATTTTTCAAAGAATATGAAGGAGTTCTATTGATAAGATATGTTGAGGTTAGAACCGCTTTGGCCCAAAAGGATTTTGGAATGTTTTTTGAAATTAATAAAGTTCTTGTGGTTTCTATTATGTGTTTATGCTTTCTTTTCGCAAGACCATTTTGTTGCGGAGTGTTTGGACAAGAACGTTGATGACAAATACCATTTTCTTTCAAATAAATTTGAAATTCATTGGACATATATTCGCCTCCCGAATCGGATCTAAGAATGGATAGATTTCCTAAAAATTGATTTTTAACCATTGCATGAAATTCTTTAAAGAAGGAGAAAACTTCGGATTTGCGACTTAAGAAGTAAATCCATGTAAATCAAGTGAAGTCATCAATAAAGACCACATAGTACGAAAATCCTCATTTGGATAAAATAGGGGAAGGTCCCCGTGCATCGGAATGAATAAGTTCAAAAGGCCGAGTGGTTACATCATTTCTTTGAGGAAATGGAATAGCTTTAGATTTCCCAAAAATGCAATCTTTACAAGTCATGTGTTTGTCTTTACAAATATTGTTTAAAAAGGAAAAAGAGACATCTTTACAAAATTTGGATGACCAAGTCTCTCATGCCAAATTCCAATACTTTTGTCCTTTATAAGACTGCAAAATGACTTCGATGGAAGAGTCAAAAAGTCCATAAAATAAAGATCACCCCTTCTATGGCCTTGCCCAATCAGCTTTCCTGACTGGAGATCCTGCACGATGCAATCTTTAGGTGAGAAAGAGACTTGGCATCCATGATCGGTGATTTGGGAAACAGAAAAAAGATTTAGATTAATTTTTTGGAACAACTCTTACTTTAGGAACGAAAAAGTTTTAAGAAGTTTTAAAATCAAGTGTTCCAATACTTTCAATTTTTAAAGATGTCCCATCGGCCGTTGAAACACAAGATATGGGTTCATAAGAGATATTAGTGAAAAAGGTGCAAAAGGATCCGACCCGATCCACGTTGATCCATGGATTGTGTACAGCCATGTAACGTACCTAGACTGTCAGGTCTGGATACACCAGACCCAGATCCATACATATCCATACTTCTGGATTGTAACACACCTAGACTGTCGGGTCTGGATACTCCAGACCCGGATCCATATCTCTGTGTTGTAACATTATAAAAGCACTGTTTAGGTCACGATTTCAATATGGAAATCATGATAGCCAAAGTTTTTGGTTACTTCGTCTCTCTCTCTCTTTTCTCTATATAGGTGAAAAACTTACATGGTATCAGAGCATAGATCCGTCTAAGGCTGAAAAAGATTCTGACAAGAGGGACATTCAGAAAATTGAGGACTTTCGTTCCTCTCTCAAGTTCGGAAAATCGATGTTTTTCGTTCCTCTCTCCCTTTTCTTATGTTCCTCTCCATTTCCTCCCCTCTTTGCTCATTCGTCCCCTCTTTCTGAAATCTCCTGTGTACCTACACCTCATGTGGGTTTCATTTTTTTGTGAAACCGTGATCCACGTGAACCCTATTCACGTGGGTTTCATATTTGGTGAATCTGCGATTCACGTGCACCCTATTTACGTGAACACGGACTGTGGGTGACTGTATTTCACGTGAATTGATTCACGTACAACACCGAATCTTTCCTTAATTTTTTTTCTTGACCTTCCTTTACCCAATCTCCTCTAAGTTTGTCTTTGCATATTCGAATACCTTTTTTTTATGATTCTTTACTGCTATGTTGTGAAACTTATTTCTTGTTTATCCATTTCTATTCTTGTCAAAAAGGGGATATATTTAACGTGTGAAGGCATTCTTCATCACGTCAATCTCAGTTTCTGGACTATATAGAAAAGGTTCAGAAACTGAGTTCTCTGAATCCAACAGCCTGCGATTCTCTATCCTTTAAAAAAAAAAGGAAAGCAGGCTGAACTTTTTGTGAACACTCTGGTTGACATTCTCATTGATTTTCATTCTCAAATGGACCCTTTTCTCTCTCAATCAAATCTTTCTTCAAGTTTTCTCAACCAACTCGTTTATGAAAAGTTGAATACCTCAAATTTCTTGATTTAGAACTTAGAAGAGACAAATTATTCCTTTTTATAAGGAGTCAAGGTCTCTTAGGTCACCTGGATGAAACCACTCTCGTTCCAACAGAATTTGTCCCGAGAGAAGAGAAAGATTGGGAGAGAAAGGTTTAGAATGGTTGACAAATCTTTTTAACAAGATTTGGCGGACAAATAAGATGCCTAATGAGTGGAGGAAGAGTACTTTGGTGCCTCTATATAAGAATAAGGGTGATATACAAGATTGCACAAACTATCGTGGTATAAAACTCATGAGTCATACTATGAAACTTTGGGAGAGGGTGATTGAGTCTAGGTTGAGGAAGATTGTCATGATATCGGAGAATCAATTTGGTTTTATGCCTGGAAGATCAACTATGGAAGCTATACATCTTAGACAACTTATTGAGAGAAATAGAAAGAGGAACAAAGATTTGCATATGGTTTTTATTGATTTGGAGAAGGCTTACGATAGAGTACCTAGGGACGTTCTCTGGTGGACAATGATGAAGAAAGGTGTTTCTCTCAAGTACATTAGTATAATTAAAGATATGTATGAAGGAGTAGTAACCAATGTCCGCACTTGTGGAGGGGTGACAACCAATTTTCCTATAACGGTTGGGTTACATCAAGGATCTGCTTTAAGCCCTTTCCTATTTGCTATAGTGATGGATGAGCTTACGAGATCAATTCAAGAAAATGTGCCGTGGTGTATGTTGTTTGCTGATGATATTGTTTTGATTGATGAGTCTAGAGCTGGGGTTAATGCTAAGTTAGAATTATGGAGACAGACATTGGAAGCAAGAGGTTTTAAGTTGAGTAAGAGTAAGACAGAATACATGGAATGTCGATTTAGTAAGCAACGAAGTAGTGATGGGAGTGTAGTGAAGCTTGGTGAGCACGAAATACTGGTGGATGATTCTTTCAAATATTTGGGATCTATCATTCAAAAGTATGGAGAAATTGATGGAGATGTAAATCATAGGATAAAGGTTGGGTGGATGAAATGGAAGAGTGCAACTGGAGTGTTGTGCGATCGTAGAATGCCATTGCGGTTGAAGGGAAAGTTTTATAGGACGACTATTAGGCCCACTTTACCATATAATACAGAATGTTGGGCTGCCAAGAGACATCATATTCAAAAAATGAGTGTAGCTGAGATGCGTATGCTGAGATGGATGTGTGGAAATACAATAAAAGATAAGATTCATAACGAGGAGATACGTAAGAAGGTAGGCGTTGCACCCATTGAAAATAAGATGAGAGAGAATCGTTTACGGTGGTTTGGACATATTCGACGAAGGCCTAATGATGCTCCAATTAGAAGGGTGGAGAAATGGGAAAATATATTAGTTAAAAGAGGTCGGGGTAGGCCTAGGAAGACATGGATGGAGGTGATAAGAAAGGATATGAATGCTTTGAACCTCACCGAGGACATGGCATTGGATAGAAATGAATGGAGGAGAAGGATTTATGTGGAAGACCCATAATGATTTTCTTTGTTGGTTCATATCGCCGACCCCAATTGTTTTGGGATGAAGGCGTAGTTGTTGTTGTTGTTGTAGAAGAGAAAGATGATCAAGGGGCGAGTTCGATCGCGTATGTCAAAAATGTAGAATTTCTCAATTGGGAAAGGAAAGATCAATCAGTTGTTGCATACATAACCTCAACCCTATCTCAAGAAGTTCTAGTTGCCATTCCCGACAATTGTACATCGCTACAACTCTGGTAGCGACTGGTTCAGACGTATTCGCAGGTTTCTCAAGCAAGGATGGTTTTCCTAAAAAGGGAATTTCAGTTGTTAAGAAGAGATTCCATGACCATCATGAAATATTTGAACAAGATAAAGACCATCACAGATCAACTTGCAGTTATAGGACACAACCGTAAGCGACAATGACATGGTGCAACAAACTCTGAGTGGATTGAGATCTGACTACAATATGATAGTCACTTCACTATTGTGCCTTCCTACTCTTCCTTCTTTCGATGTGTTACGAGCGGAATTGATTTAGTATGAAATGACTCTGAAGGGATTCTCTGAAGAAACTCACATTCACACAAATTCTCAAGAAGTTTTTGCCACAAGAGTGACTTATTGTAGAGGACGAGGACGAGGAGGACAAGAGTGAAGTGGACACGGAGGGCGTGATCTGCTCCCCACTCCAAATATGTCTGCTCATGTGCATGGATCAAGATCCATTCCCACTTGCTTCTTTTGTAACAAAAGGGGCATATCAAGGCGAATTGTTGGCATAATCCAGAGAATAAAGGAAAGGGTCCACAGACAGAAACGAAAAGAAAGTTCACAAATACCAGAGATAGTGGAGAGATCAAAGATCTGCTAATATCTGCCTTGTCAGAGTTGAAATTGAAGTAGAGTGATGAAGGCACTTGGTTTGTCGACTCAGAAGCAGTGACTCATGTGACAGGTGATGCATGTAAGATTTTTAATCCTATTCCTTATTTTGGAAAAAGTAAGATTGTCAGTGGAGATGGATCCCACCATCCTGTTTCTCATGTTGGAAAAACTGTCATTCCCATGTCACATTCCACTCTTACTCTTTCTGACGTTCTTCATGCTCCTGACATTAAGAAAAACATTGTCTCTGTCTCCAAGCTTATTGATGATAATAATGCTTCAGTTGAATTTACTCCCTTCTCTGTGCAGGTTAAGGACCTACGCACGAGGGAAACATTCGCTGAAGGAAAAAGACGAGGCAATATGTATGTCTTTGAAGAAGCTCCATGTCATGCTGTCTGCCCTGCTCATCTGAATTCGAAGCTTTCGTTAGAGTCGTGTTCATCCTCTTCTGCCAGTGTTTTTAGTATCTCTGAATATAATAAGCCATTCTTATGGCATGGTCGGTTAGGACATTGTGGGAGTCATTTTATTGAGAAACTTGTCTTTAATAATCTCATTCCAAAAGAAAGTCTCAATGGGAATGAGAGCAGTCATAAGTGTTTCAGTTGTCTTTCATGTAAGAGTCATTATTGTCTTTCCATTCCATTAATAAGAGAGCTTCAAAACCTTTTGAGATTATTTGTTCTGATGTATGGGGACCTGCCCCAATTGTCTCTAGGTCTGGGAGCAGATACTATCTAATCATTGTTGATAGTTATTCTCGATACGCTTGGATATATTTCATAAAGAATAAGTCGGAAGTCTTCTCTTTGTTTCAAAATTTTCTTTCCTTGGTCAAAAATCAATTTTCTGAGTCCATTCAATTTTTCCAATGTGATGGAGGTGGGGAATTCTCATCCCGTGATTTTGTTTCATTTCTTCGAAATAATGGAATAGGAATAAGGGTGTCCTGCCCCCACACTCCTCAACAAAATGGGATTGCTGAACGAAAACATAGACATATCGTTAAAAGTGCCATGAGTATGCTTCATGACAGTAATCTTCCTATCAACCTATGGACAGATGCCTTTCATTCTGCCGTGCATGTGATAAATAGACTGCTCATGGTTGTTTTGGAAAATAAGTCTCCTTATCACTGTCTTTTTGGAGCTCATCCTAGTTATCATGATTTGTGTGTCTTTGGTTGTGATTGCTATGTGCATATTGATCAGTATCTGAGAAACAAGTTTCAGGACAAAGCCCAAAAATGTAGGTTTGTGGGATATGCAGATGACTACAAAGGATATAGGTGTTATAATCCCACCAACAAACGTATCAGAATCTCAAGAAATGTTGTCTTTGATGAGCAAAATTTTGATGACGGAGCTGATGCAACGAATATGCCAACTGAAGTTTACTATCCTTGGTTGAGTTCAGAACTTTTTGCTGACCATGCTCCTCAGATTGCGTGTAGCAAGAAGAAGAGAGTTTTAAAAACACTGGGACGTCGGGATCACAAAATGCAGAAGTACCAGGCAGATACGAAGGCATTGTCTATTCTAGACAGAGACCGACAATATCAAGCCATTCAGTTCATGTCTCAGTCGGCAATCCGATTCCTCATCATACTCTTGAGGTCAGAAAATCAAACCGCATACGACATCCCATTGACAGGTGGGTTAGCTATAGAAACTTCTCCTTGGATCTTCAACTCTTCTTTACTGCTCTCAATAAGGAAGATGAGCTCATCATGTACTACCAGGCAGCCACTTCTACCAAGTGGGTAGAAGCCATGAATGATGAAATGCAAGCCTTGCATGAATGCGGAACTTGAGAAGTTGTTCCCAGACCACTTGACAAAAATGTTGTAGGATGTAAATGGGTCTACAAAATAAAGTACAAGCCAAATGGAACCATTGAACGATACAAGGCAAGACTTGTGGCAAAAGGATTCACTCAAGAAGCAGGGCAAGACTATGCTGCGACCTTCAGTTCGGTTGTAAGAATGAGAATAATTCGAATTATTATTTTCCTGGCTGTTGAACATGGATGAAAGTTGAGTCAGCTTGATGTGAAA
Source organism: Nuphar pumila (assembly GCF_984573655.1). NCBI lineage: Eukaryota > Viridiplantae > Streptophyta > Magnoliopsida > Nymphaeales > Nymphaeaceae > Nuphar > Nuphar pumila. The sequence continues at coordinate 64,734,728 of NC_143264.1, read as the reverse complement.
AATGCATTTTTGCATGGGGACTTAAAGGAGGAAGTATACATGGAGCAACCCCCTGGGTATCAAGAACAAAATTGTAAAACTCATGTGTGCAGGTTAAAAAGAGCTATCTATGGTCTGAAGCAAGCATCTCGCTCATGGTTTGATAGCTTCTTGCTAGAGATTTAGAAACATGGATTTTCACGTTCCATGCTGGACCACTCATTATTTATTTTTAGAAGTCAGACTGTGAGTACTCTGTTATTAATTTATGTCGATGATATTGTCATCACAAGAAACTCTGCGACCCACATCCAAGAAGTAAAAGACTTACTAGGTCAGAGGTTCAAAATGAAAGATCTTGGAGTTATACGTTATTTCCTTGGTGTAGAAGTTGATAACCAGGCTCATGGTTTGACACTCACTCAGTACAAGTATACCGTAGACGTTTTCAGCAAGGCAAACATGTAAGACTGCAAACCTCTGGGAACTCTGAGTGTGCTTCATCAAAAACTTAGCGCTCAGGATGGAGATCTGTGTGATGATCCCACCAGGTATCGAAGCATAATAGGAATGTTACAGTACCTCACATTCACCAGACCTGATATTGTTTATTCAGTCAATCAAGTGTCTCAATTTATGCATGTGCCACGTACTGGACATATGAAAGCGGTCAAGAGGATCCTTAGATATTTGAAAGAGACTATTGGGGATGGATTGATATATTCACTACAGTCAAATGGCAAAGATGAGCACAGACTCACTGTATATTGTGATGCAGACTGGGCATGAGATCCTGATGAACGAAGATTTACATCAGGATATTGCGTCTTCATTGGAAAAAATTTAGTCTCTTGGAGCAGTAGAAAACAAAAGGCCATCGCTAGATCAAGCACTGAGGCTGAGTATAGATCTATGGCTGCTGCTACTGTCGAAGCCACATGGATCAACATCTACTAACTGAAGTAGGAGAAAAGATCTCCCACACTACCTTGCTATGTGACAACCAAAGTGCTATCAACATGTCATTCAATCCAGTACATCACAGTCGTGCTAAGCACATTGAGATCGACCAACACTTTGTGAGACAAAAGGTTGAAGAAAACGAGATTGAGTCTGAGTTCGTCAATACTGAAAGACAAGTTGTAGACTATGTCACATGGGTGCGGGTGCGGGTGCGACACGGGTGCGGCACAATTTTAAAATTTTTGGACACGGGGACTCGGCAAAAAAAAAAAAAAAAAAAATATATATATATATATAATTTTATTTTATTTTTAAAATGCCACAGGTGTCTGTGCAGTCACAGACTGTGACTGTGCACAGGCACAACACTGTGCACTGTGCACACTGCAAAGACTGTGCACAGTGCACACTCAAAGACTGTGCACAGTGCACACTCAAAGACTGTGCACTGTGCACAGTCTGTGACTGTGCACACTGCAAAGACTGCACAGTCACAGTGCCTTTTTTATATATATTTTTTTTAAATAAAAAATATAAAAAATTAGTTTTTTAGAGACATTTTTGGACTCGGTCAAAGTTGACCGAGTCCAAAATGTGGACGGACTCGGCCTGGACTCGTTTACCGAGTCCGACTCGGCGTTGACCGAGTCCGAAGCCGCACCCGAGTCCGCACCCGTGTCGGGGCGTGTCGACTCGGGTGCGGCACCTCCTTAGCCGAGTCCGTGTGACATAGGTTGTAGATCTATTTACCAAAGGGTTAACAAAGGATCATTTTTGGATGCTTAAAGGCAAGTTGTTCATGGTCCAAAACCATGATCACCTTGAGGGGGGGGGGGGTGAAAAAGGTACAAAAGGATCCGACCCGATCCACGTTGATCCATGGATTGTGTACAACCATGTAACGTACCTAGACTGTCGGGTCTGGATACACCAGACCCGGATCCATACATATCCATACTTCTGTATTGTAACACACCTAGACTGTCGGGTCTGGATACACCAGACCCGGATCCATATCTCTGTGTTGTAACATTATAAAAGCACTGTTTAGGAGAAATCGTGACAGCCAAAGTTTTTGGTTACTTCTTCATCTCTTTCTCTCTCTTCCTCTCTCTCTTTTCTCTATACAGGTGAAAAACTTACAATTAGAAAGAGAGTTTTTATGAGATGTCATATGAAAAGAAGCACCGGAGTCTAGTATCCACATACCTGGAGATGATGAAGAATAGGCGATGGCGGTTCCTTATGTTGAAGATGAAGAGGTCTTGAGAAGATGTTGGAGAACTTCAGAGATATGATTAAGAGTTTTTTTGATATCTCCTTCTTTGACACTTTCTTCTTCCTTCTTTGGAGAATTTTCTCCAACCGCGACCACTTTTCCTTTAAGCTTTGGGCAAACCGGCTTGATATGTCCCGATTCATTACAATAGTGATAAATCACTTCCTTTCTATATCCATTATTTTTGTTAAAGTGGGGAGGTCTATATGCTTTTACATTTGATCCGGGCCTAGTAACGGCCAAAACTTCATCACTCTTAATACTTATGCCAAGATGAGTTTCTTCTTGGCATACTTCGGCAAGAGCGTCTTCAATGGGTAAGGCTTTACTTTTATGGAGAAGGGATGCCCTAAGTTGTTCAAATTCTGGCCGAAGATCATGGAGGAATTGAAAAAAATGCTTCTTTTCAATTTGTTCTCTTCTCAACTCAGTATCTTCCGGAACCACCCATTTGGGCTCAAGAAGAACAAGCTCATCCCAAAGAGGGGTTAAAGAACTAAAGTAATCACGGACACTCATATCCGCTTGTCTAGTAGAACAAATTTTTTCTTGACAAAAAAAATTGTCTAGCTAGATCCTTTTGGGTATACATACCTTTAAGAAAGAACCATGCCTCATTGGCTCTTCTAAATTTAGCAATGTTGGTACAATTTTTGAGGTCCACATTGTTCATAAACCATGCCAAAATTTTGGCATGGTTACTTTCTCAATCCTCAACTTTGGATTGATGGTCATTGATAGCTTTGATGCGCTCATCGCCATCTAAAGCTTTTTCAATCCCACTTTCAATTTTAGTGAGAATAAGAGAAGGTTCGGGAGTAGTTCCCATAACAAAACCCCAAAGTTTCTTACCTCTTAGATGATTTTCCATAGCGGAGGCCCACATAAGGTAAATGGATCCATTGAGCTTAAAAGAGCGCTCTACTTTAGATTCGCGCTCCATAGGTACCGAATAGTCTTTCTTTCTTCAAAAGCTTGAGAGACACACGTCCCAAGACACCAAAAAAGAAGAGAAGCCCGATACCATGTAATGAAAAAGGGCGGAAGCACCAATAAAGCAAACCACTCTTTAAGAGTGATCTCAAGAGCCAAGAACACAAACGCTAAAAGTGTATACAAAACCCACTAAAGGGAAAAATGACTAAAAGTCATAAGTTGAATATTATTGAAGAAAGAAAGAAGAAGGTGAAAAACCCATGCAAGTACAAGAGAAAACCTCCTCTATTTATAGAGGAGGAAACCAAAGCGGAGAAAACCAAAGATATAGAGAGAGGAACAAAGATTTGCATATGGTTTTTATTGATTTAGAGAAGGCATACGATAGAGTACCTAGGGACGTTCTCTGGTGGACAATGATGAAGAAAGGTGTTTCTCTCAAGTACATTAGTATAATTAAAGATATGTATGAAGGAGTAGTAACCAATGTCCGCACTTGTGGAGGGGTGACAACCAATTTCCCGATAACGGTTGAGTTACATCAAGGATCTGCTTTAAGCCCTTTCCTATTTGCAATAGTGATGGATGAACTTACGAGATCAATTAAAGAAAATGTACCGTGGTGTATGTTGTTTGCTGATGATATTGTTTTGATTGATGAGTCTAGAGCTGGGGTTAATGCTAAGTTAGAATTATGGAGACAGACATTGGAAGCTAGAGGTTTTAAGTTGAGTAAGAGTAAGACTGAATATATGGAATGTCGGTTTAGTAAGCAACGAAGTAGTGATGGGAGTGTAGTGAAGCTTGGTGAGCAAGATATACCGGTGAATGATTATTTCAAATATTTGGGATCCATCATTCAAAAGTATGGAGAAATTGATGGAGATGTAAATCATAGGATAAAGGTTGGGTGGATGAAATGGAAAAGTGCTACTGGAGTGCTGTGCGATCGTAGAATGCCATTGCGGTTGAAGGGAAAGTTTTATAGGACGACTATTAGACCCGCTTTACTATATGGTACGGAATGTTGGGCTGCCAAGAGACATCATATTCAAAAAATGAGTGTAGCTGAGATGCGGATGCTTAGATGGATGTGTGGAAATACAATAAAAGATAAGATTCGGAACGAAGAGATACGTAAGAAGGTAGGTGTTGCACCCATTGAAAATAAGATGCGAGAGAATCGTTTACGGTGGTTTGGACATATTCGGCGAAGGCCTAATGATGCTCCAGTTAGAAGGTTGGAGAAATGGGAAAATATATTAGTTAAAAGAGGTCGGGGTAGGCCTAGGAAGACTTGGATGGAGATGATAGGAAAGGATATGAATGCTTTGAACCTCACCGAGGACATGGCGTTGGATAGAAATGATTGGAGGAAAAGGATTCATGTGGAAGACCCAAAATGAATTTCTTTTTTGGTTCATATCGCTGACCCCAATTGTTTTGGGATGAAGGCGTAGTTGTTGTTGTTGTTGTTGTTGAAACCAAAGCGGAGGGCCCTCAAGGGGGCTCCCATCTAGTGGTTGGGAGCCCCAACGGTCATAAATATGACCGTTGGGGCCCCAACGACAAGATGAGTGGGGCCCCTTGTAGTCTTACAATATGCAAAACAAAAAAGAAAAAAAGAAAAAATGAAAAAGAAAAAGTAAAAAAGAAGAGAAAAGGAAAAGGGGAAGGATTACATGGGGATTTACCAAAATACCCCTATCGGGTATTTGGAGAAAAAGAAAACAAAAAAGGAAATATGTATATATATTTATTTATTTATATATACATACTTTAACACAATACACCCAATCAATTCGTAAGACAACATAGTCAAAACTATCAACGGGTAACAGCAAGGATACACAATTGAGAATAAGGAAGATATTTAGAGAAAACCCAAAGCAAAATACCCAAATAATAAGGGACTATTTAGAGATAATCAAATAGGGTATCATTTGCAAGAAAGAAAGAATAGGATTGGGACAATTGGGAATCACTAGAACCATCAAACAATGGGAAATAACAACAAAAGAAAGCAACCATATAAGTAGAGGATGATTAGGAAGAAAAGAAGAAAGAGGAAGATATATTTGAAGAAAAGGAAGAAATAAAAGAGATTACCTTAGAGGAGAAGACAACTTGTGAATCTCAATGGTCATCCAGATCGATGGCTGTCAATCCCATAATCTCACTTGCTCTGATACCATGAGAGATTCGGTGAACCAGATTCAGCAGTCAGAGAAAAATGAGAGAGAGAGAGAGAGAGAGAGAGAGAGAGAGAGAGAGAGAGAGAGAGAGAGAGAGCTGTATGCAATCATGATTCCCAATGTGGGTCGTATTCTATACCTTCCATTATGTATTGAAAACAAATAATTTACATGACAAAATTACCCCTGCTAATACAATACACAACTTTACACAAAGAGGAGTAAATAATGTAATACAAATACATAAACACACATGGAGCAGATATACAAGTCTAGAATCTAGATCCAGACTGCGCTATATCCCAATAATTTCCATATGAAAAATGTTAGGTTTCACCAATTTTTCGATCAATCCCATACAACTGAATAATTAGATCTTATATAAGTCCATAACTTTTTATGATATATGGTTGGATTTGAATCCAACTCCATACTCTTTTTTAAGAATACCAATGATAGATGGGTCAGATTAAGGCCAAGTTGTGGTCGACCTTGATCCATTCAGATAAACAGTAACCGAGTGGGTTCGGGTTTGGGTAATCTTTGGTTTTAAAAATAAAGATCCCATACCCAAATTGATTTCATTTTTCATTTTTCAAACCCCATCATATTTATTCAAATGGATTGAGTCAGTGGCAGGTTCTGTTGGGTTAAATTTCATTTAACTAATGCACACATTACTTCCTAACTACAATAAATAGTAAGCTGTTGATAGCCTAGTGGTGGTGTGTTCTGCCTTTCAAAATAAAGGGTAGGGTTCAAGTCCCATTAATTTCTTTTTAATGCAAGTTATAATGGAAAAAAGATGTTTTACACAGCTGTATTTGGACTTCTAGTTCTACATGTGCCTCAACTATTGCAAGGGTAAAATGGTAACTTCAAAATATGGGTTAGTGTTAACTCAGAGACAACTCAACTTCCGTTTCTGATTGGGCACATTTGATTAAACAATAACAAAACTTTGGTGGGAAATTGCACACTCCCAAACTTTCGGTATGTATATGAATTGGACCCAAAAGTTTGGTGGGTATTTGAAAATTTTCCAAGAGAAAACATTTCTCTTTGACCATTTCTCATAAAAAAATGTCATGTTTGTTTCACTGTGAGAAAAGAAGCCATTTCGATATCAAAGTGGCCCCTTTTCTCACCAAAATGGTGAAACAAACACACCCTAAGGACAAGAGAAAATGCTGAGAGATGCTAAGTTTTACTCTTTTGAAATCTTAAGTTTAAAGATCGAGATTATGGTTTCTGACCTCATCCTTCTCCCTTCACCGACATCCCTTCTTAATCATTTATGCTACTGAAGGACAACAGACAAAGTGAAACCAAAGGGCTTTCTCTTTGAATATTTTCCAGCTTTAATCTCCCTGGATCACCCTTCCTTTATCGGTATTCTTCTCTGGTTAGTGCAGGTTCATCCGTTGGCATCCCTTCTCGGTTAGGTCTACTATTCACGATCAATAGCTCTAGTAAAAGAGTGAAATAAAGGATATTAATGACATTTTGTTCAAGGCAAATTAAGGACATAAATGTAATTTTACTGGCAAGTGAGGTTTCACCTATCTATGGTCGAGGGCTCATTTGAATTAACTTTCTTAAATTAGATGAAAATTTTGAAATGTTAGGCATGTATTTGTAAATATGCCATAACTTTGGAATGCTTTTGCAAATTGTTCTTAAAAATTCCTCATTTTGTAATTGGATCTGTATCTGCTTGAACTGTGCATCGGCTGGCACTTGTCTGGTGCCTCCTGGAATGGGAAGATGTTTATTCTAGTACCACAATAATAATAATAATGAATAAACATCAAGACCTGTTCTATAAAGAGGAGCTTGAACTTGATTTAATTGGTTTTTTCTTCACTTGAAAAGGACTGGGATGAATTCCAGACTGCTATTCCTTTCCTCTGTCCCTTCTTGTGGAACTGCTTCCACATCTACCACTCTGGCACTTCCTTGATCTCATGCTTGCTTGAAAGGCAAGGGATACAGTAGTTGCTTCGATAGACTCTGTTGCATCAGTACAGACAAAACCTGATCTCACTTGCTCCACCTGGCTCCTTTGCAAAAACGTACCACATTACTACTACTGGCAAATCTACCTTGTGAGAGGGACTAGCTTAAGCCTACTTCCTCACAGAAAAAGCCCTCTATTAAACCAGGTTTGAATATCTTCTATGCTTAGTCTGATTAAAACACGTTGGAACTATCAATGCTCCTTACCATCGATGGCCTTTTATTTCTTGTTCTCTCAGAGACTCGAGTAATTCTATGGCAATAATTACAGTTGCTGCTAACTACCTACCAAAAGCAGGGGAAAGAAAAAAAAATTCTCAAGTGCATCACTGTTTGACTCCCAGTATAATTTCAATGCTGAGAAACAGAGATAACGCCAATTATAAATCAGATACTAATAAGTTCATTCTTATAAGATTTAATGTAGATATGCTAATTTCGTGATCCTTCAAAAATCTTCTATTGTTATTTCTATTCTAGCAGTGAAGCAAAAGATTATCCTTAAGCCCTTTCCTTCTGGAAATGCCTAAAAATTGGTTTTGAGGAAAACCTGGCTAATTATTAGAAAAAGAAAAACAAGAAGGTTATTAAAAAATAATTTTGAAACTATTCTCATTTTTTTCAATAACATCTTGGAAATCATCATGAAAAATTATATGAAAATTTGAGCTACTAATGGTAGATCTTAGAACTTGTGATAAATTTAAAATGTTGGGGCAAATTTGGGGAAAATTTGATTTGAATTTCTCAGTGATATAGTTCGGCAAAATACAAAATGTTTGGACAAATTGCTATGCCATTGTGAATGTTATACTGTTATAAATACTTTAGTTATCACTGGTTTCAGCGGCTGCAAGGTGGTCAGGAACTTTCCTCTTTATACATGCATTATTTACCGAACTAGAGAATCAATCCAGCCTAAAATGGAATGTTCCTTTGTCATGACAATGATCAAATGAGTTAAATGAGTCTTTCCTTTGAACTTTTATTAGATCAATGACATCTTCACCTGTCTTGCAGTTATAAACTTGCAATGGAGTTCCAGCAACGAGTGATTGATGCATGGGAAAGCCATGGACCTAGTGCAAGTGATGAGGTCCGAGAAGCACAAAGGCTTCTTGTGCAGCTACAGAAGAAAGCAATGAAAGAGAGTGGAGATCCCGGCGAGCCGCTCCCTCTACCTGAATCAGGTCAAGTTATTTCTGGCAAGTGCTTGGATCTCGGCCTTTCCAAGTGATGCAAACATATCCAAGCCTATGAATCTCACAATTTTGTCTTAGTTACTTCGTTATACGTATCTTGAGTTGGACAGACTCAGAATTCACATCATCGTGTAAAATGTAAAATATGTTATTGATTTGTCAACCAGGTCAATGCTTCTTATTTGATTGAACATATTGCAATCGATTTGGCAGATTTGACATTGGATAAACATCTTTTATTAGTTTAATGTTTGCTACAGTCGATTGCAAGGACAATCAACTTATCCAACCCCATTTTTTTTTATTTTTGTTTCTTTTGGCACATCTAGTGTTGTAAATGTGATCTACATGTACCAACGGGTGCTCAGTGTGGTTGGTAGGAGCTGTCAGTGCATGTCTCCTTGTGGAGGGAACCATGCAGGTTCAAAACCCAGTGGTACATTGAATAACTGGTTGGGGTCTGACTAACACCAGCTTGCCTTTAAAAAAAAAAGTGATCTACATGCTTTTTTAGTGGGGATCAGCTTTTGGATCGGCGGAATCTGACCTGTATACAGATTTTCTTGACTCAAAAAAGTTTTTTTTTCGTTGAAAAAACATGATCCAAGGGTTGATTCCCACTAAATCGTCCATGCTGAACACATAATGAGGTTAGATTGAGTCAAAACAACTTGCATCGTTAGATTCCAACTAGATTTTTGATACAAATATCTATTCGTGTAGTCCCACATGGTGCTTATGATACAAGAATCTCCAAACAGTAAGTATATACATCCCACTGATATGATCAATAATAAAAATTCATATTTCTCAACCAACTTAAATGTAAAAGGTGATGTTCAACACCAATATGGGACGAGTGCGTGCAGTAATACCACTTCAAATGCACAAAGCCATATGCATAAGTGCCAAAATCACTCTTCAAATCAACATCCAACTTAAGTGCATTTATGTTCATTCACCACATTGCCCACATGGGCCATCCAAGATGTTCTAGTAAGTTTGGTCATTTTGGACTCGCGTAGGTTCGGATTTAAAACTGGTCATACAACATGAAGTCGTTAGTAGCCCTTGTTGGTAGCATTTTTTTCCTCTATAGGCAAGCTGGTATTACGCGGTACAGACATGTAATCTGGATCATAGGATAACAGTCTGGTGATTTATCTCTGTGATTTCTCCTTACCAACCACAGCCATGATAGCAGTTATATTGGATGATTTGATCTAGTTATGGAAAAAGGAAAACAATGATCCTGTTTTCCTTTAGTATGGATTCAGGCATTTGGGTAGAGTTTAGTTCTAGCACCAAACCCTCCATTTCTTAGAATTAGATTTCATTCACTGTTCATTTATGTAAGTTGAACCCAATCTTTGCTTTGCTTGTGTCTTGTCGCCCCGACCTGACTTAGCTTGCAAGTCAGAATTCCACATGGTATCAAACAACATCCTTCTTCATGCATTAACACAAAGTACATTTCGAAATTTAACGAAATCAGCACCTAAAAAATGTAGACGGTTATTGCAACAACAAAGCCTAAAAATGTGTTTGCTCTCGAACCAAAGGAAAAAACTTTTCACCAAAGATATGCCACATTTTAAATTAACTACACAGCAATAAACTAATAAGATACAAAAAATATGATATGGAAGAATTTTGATAACGTTACTAAATAATCATAAGAAATAGGCTTTCGAGGCTGCTAATTTCTTTGGTAAAATATAAACGAGAGAATCATGAACTCCTTGGCTTCAACAAGTTTAAGCTTCTCTAGAGCAACTCAAAAACACCAAATCTCAGGCCTTTCGGTAAAATAAAAAACATGTCCAAGACTGGAATACACGCTTACATAATGGGACACAATATAACGCGGTTCGGTCAAGCTCGACCTACGTCTGCGGGAAAGGTTCTCTCTCTCTCTCTAATTCACCATGAGAGGAGTCTACCTCTATTTATTTATATAGGCATTTACAAGAGAAAAATCAACTTGATTAAACACCCTATAATTGTTTTAGCGTCTTAGAGTCGATAAAATCTCGAGACTCACGTTTGTGAAGGATCCTTTTAATGACCCTCTCATTAGGAGTATTGATTGTAACAACCTTATCTTCATGAGAGTTCTTATCAATGTGGGACTTCATGAGAGGTTCTTCTTAACGTGACTTCATGAGGTTAACGTTGGAACCTTTTGGATTTGCTTTGGATTACAGATATGGACTTGGGTCTGGATCTGTCACCTTTACACACCCTCTCAAGCCAGCCAACACGAGGTTGAGCTTATCTCTTAAATAACTGAACTTGCTCCCTGAAAGAGGCTTAGTCAAGATATCAACAACTTGTTCTTGAGACATGATGAATTGAACATCAATTTCTCCTTTGAAAACCGTTTCTCGAATAAAATGATAGTCAATTTTAATATGCCTAGTTCGAACATGAAACACCAAATTGACAACAAGGTATGTGACACCTAGATTATCAACTACAAGAAACCTGTGGATTAGTGATGACCTAAATCCGTCGCTAATCCGACACTAATCTGTGGCTAAACAGCTTAGTGTCGGATTAGCGTCGGATTAGAGACGAATAACTTTCATCGCGAATTTTTCGACGTTAATTAGCGATGGAATATATCTGTCTCCCATTTCATCGCTAAGTAGCGACAGAATGTATCTGTCGTCAGTTCCGTCGCAAAGTTGCGACGGAATAACGAATGCCAACATCCATTGCAAGGCCGTCGTTACTATACGACGATTTTGGTGTTGCGACGAATTTATAGTCGTCGCCAATCCGTCGCTAATCCGTCGCTAACAAGGAAAAAAATATAAAAAAAATATTTCAAAATTAAATATTGAGAAAAAATTTCTCGCGATACAATTTATATTTTCTGTACAATTTATATTTTTTGTGAATAAAAAACAAAGTACACATCAAAATACATATAAAAAGAAACTAAAACAATTAATCGATCCACTGTAAAATTCGCAAGTTCTAATTATTTACAATTCAACATTTACATTTTTGAAACAAAAAGAAAGTAGAATAAATTCAACACATGAATCTAATCATCGCCAAGATTTTGTGCGTCCTCTTGTTCATTGTCTTGATCTGTCCCTTCAGCTCTACTACGCTGATTATCGCCAACAACCTACACGAGAAAAGAAATGTCAGTATTGATAAACAAAATATACTGAAATAAATTATACTCTATATGTGATTCTATCATGCTCATATGTGTTCTAAGGTAGTAAAAAAACTGTATATGTGATTCTATCATGCTCATATGTGTTCTAAGGCAGTAAAAAACTGTATATGTGATTCTATCATGCTCATATGTGTTCTAAGGTAGTAAAAAAATTGTATATGTGATTCTATCATGCTCATATGTGTTCTAAGGCAGTAAAAAAATTGTATATGTGATTCTATCATGCTCATATGTTTTCTTAAGGCAGTAAAAAAACTTATATGTGATTCAATCATGCTCATATGTGCTGTAAGGCAGTCAAAAAATTAAAATGTATATGTGATTCTACCATGCTCATATGTGTTCTAAGGCAGTAAAAAAAACTTTATATGTGATTTAATCATGCTCATATGTGTTCTAAAGGCAGTAAAAAAACTTTATATGTGATTCTACCATGCTCATATGTGCTCTAAAGCAGTAAAAAAACTATATATGTGATTCTACCATGCTCATATGTGTTCTAAGACAGTAAAAAAACTTTATATGTGATTCTATCATGCTCATATGTGTTCTAAGGCAGGCAAAAAACTGCATATGTGATTCTATCATGCTCATATGTGTTCTAAGGCCGTCAAAAAAACTGTATATATGATTCTATCATGCTCATATGTGCTCTAAGGCAGTAAAAAAACTTTATATGTGATTCTATCATGCTCATATGTATTATAAGGCAGACAAAAAACTATATATGTGATTATATCATACTCATATGTGTTCTAAGGCAGTAAAAAAAACTCTATATGTGATTCTACCATGCTCATATGTGCTCTAAGGCAGTCAAAAAACTGTATATGTGATTCTATCATGCTTATTTGTGTTCTAAGGCAGGCAAAAAACTGTATATGTGATTATATCATGCTCATATGTGTTCTAAGGCAGTCAAAAAAACTTTATATGTGATTCTATCACGCTCATATGTGCTCTAAGGCAATAAAAAAACTTTATATGTGATTCTATCATGCTCATATGTGTTCTAAGGCAGGCAAAAAACTGTATATGTGATTATATCATGCTCATATGTGTTCTAAGGCAGTCAAAGAAACTGTATATGTGATTCTATCAAGCTCATATGTGCTCTAAGGCAGTAAAAAAACTATATATGTGATTCTATCATGCTCATATGTGTTCTAAGGCAGGCAAAAAACTGTATATGTGATTATATCATGCTCATATGTGCTCTAAGGCTGTCAAAAAAACTGTATATGTGATTCTACCATGCTCATATGTGCTCTAAAACAGTCAAAAAACTGTATATGTGATTCTACAATGCTCATATGTGTTCTAAGGCAGTAAAAAAATTGTATATGTGATTCTATCGTGCTCATATGTGTTCAAAGGCAGTAAAAAAACTGTATATGTGATTCAATCATGCTCATGTGTTCTAAGGCAGTAAAAATATTATACTGAAATATTATATAAAAGGTCAGTATTGACAAACAAAATATACTGAAATAAATTATATGCAATGCACCTAAGTTAAGACAATCAAAGTTATATGAAATCTAATGACATGCAATACATCACATGAAATTTTCATACCTGAGAGGCACCTGCAAACAAAGCTCCCCTGTTCTGCAAAAAATTGTTGAACTCATCCTGAAGAACGTCGGCAATTGTTTCATGAAAGTAGTCACGCATTGTGTCCTTAACGATCTGGCGTACATCATCCCAAGAATCAGTTGGATGCTTGGAGCTGATGTTGACAGGAGAAGTTTCTGTGCCGTGACTGGAGGAAGCAACGACTGGTGAGGTGTTCATATTACTCCCAAATCTGAACACACGACCCTTTTTGGGTTCACCTGCTGCAGTCACCCATGCTGCAGGATCAAAAGGAGGATGCTGAGTAGAGTCATAGCCATATCGCTCTACCATCTGTTGCTCGTATGACTCCTACAAAATAATGTTTACAGTATGAATTAATAATTAAGAATTACAATATTTATGATAACTTGTATATTATAATAATTATTAATACAATATATACATACCATTGTCGTTCTTGCCTTCTCTGATATGAAATCTCTCATGGTCTTACGTTTATGTTTTTAAACAAACACATCTTTGTATGACACAATGCCTCATTTTTCTGCTTCCTGTGAAGTGAAATGATAAAAGATTTAGTTAATAGGTTTACAACAATACTTATAAAATTGATTTGTTTATATATTGATGAGTTACCATTTTCTTCAGGTGACTCCCAAAAGTCCTAAATCCACCCGTGTGTAGATGGGCTTCGGGCATTTTCGCTCGATTTTGTGCAGCCTTCGCTGAGCGGTTTCGAAATGCATCCCCAACCCACTTGTCACACATTGCATCCCAAACATCTGACCTGATAGTAGGAGGTCCATGGCCCTTCCACTGCAGTGGATCATCTATCTCGCCAGATGGTTTTCTTGCTGCAGTCTTCATATTGTGCAGCATGTCTGCAAATCGATTGACGACCACCTTCTGCCACACCTTCCTTGCATCATGTTCATCTATCGTAGTCGCAAAGTGATTCGAAGCCTACAAATATTTTCAGAAAGTTAGTAGACATGACTATAACAAATAATTAAATATGAAACACATTAACTATGACAAACAACTATATACCATGAATGAGGACCACAATCTGTCTATCACCTCTTTTGGATACTCTTTCCATTGAGCGATCGGTCCTGGTAGATGTTGAAGTAGTGAATTCTGAATATCACGTACTACTTTTTGTGGCTCGAATCTCGTGCTGCATATGAATTGGTACACAATAAATATCAATATACAATATTTATAAGATATGCAATAAGTAAAAATGAAATACTTACGGTCGATTATCGATATACACTATTCGAATGAGTCTTCTTGTGCCGGATTGAGAAGACCCTACATCCTGTGTTGGCTCCTGACTTGTATGATCAACTGGTGTAGGTGGGTCATGTACAGGCGAAACATCATCTGTAAAAAAATATGTTAGAAATTCTCAGAATGCACATTTCAACTAATCGAGCATCCAATTAGTTAAATGATATACCTATCAAAAGAGCCCGTGAAGATAAGGCTGAGACTGACTACTGCTGGATGAACGACCACTGTAAGCTCCATGAACTATATTCTAACAAATAAAAAATGTCATGCACTACATTCAAATTGTTTCAAATCATTCACATCAAATATTTCAATGCATTCAAATAATTCAAATCAAGCATTGCAATACATTCAAATCATTGAAATACCTACAAATCATTCAAATCATTGCAATACATTTCAATACATTAAAATAATTCAAATCAAGTATTGCAATATATTCCAATCATTCAAATCATTGGAATACCTACAAATCATTCAAATCATTGCAATACATTTTAATATATTCAAATAATTCAAATCAAGTATTGCAATACATTCAAATCATTGGAATACCTGCAAATCATTCTAATCATTGCAATACATTCTTATACATTCAAATAATTCAAATCATTCATATCAAGTATTGCAATATATTCAAAACATTGGAATACATTCAAATAGAGGTTTGTATTACAAGATCTTGCTTACTAGCTCAAGAATTCTTCCTCATCACTTGTTTGACTTTCATATTCTTCTTCTTCTTCATCTTCTTCTTCATTGTTAGCCCATCCACTTGGTATATCATTTGGATCATATTCTTTTATGAATGTTTCATCGACCAATGGAGATATGACATGCATATCATGCACAACATCGTGACCATAAGAGAAGTCATAGATATCATCTGATTGATAGTAATCACTCTCTTCACTTAACTTGTCTTTTTGTAACTAATCATACTCAGGGTATAGTTTGGACTTCACCTTGCAAACTGCCCACCATTCATTTCTATTTGACTTTTTTGTACTCGGATATAAAGTATAATAAACTTGTTGAGCTTGCGAGGCTAACATGAATAGTTCATATGTTCCCAACCTTGATTTATGATTCACCTCCACAATGCCTGAGGCTTTGTCGACTCTTATTGCAGTTGGATCAAACCAATGACACTTGAATAAAGTTACCTTATTATTTATACCTAAGTAAGTCAACTCCATTATTTCCTCTATAACACCATAGTAATCATGTTAATTTTCACCGTAGCTGCTACCCTTGACACACATGCCACTATTCATTGTTGATTTGTTTATACCATAGTCTTTTGTATGGAATTGATAACCATTTACGATATACCCGTTGTAACATTACACAACTTTGGTCGAACCATTTTGTAAATCACATATTCCTTGATCTTTAACATCACCATGACGGACCTATAAACATAAACAATGATTGTGATCACGATCAATTAAGTAACTTAGTGCTGTTTACAAGTACACAATTTATGTGAGCGTCCTTACCAACTCTTTCAACCACTCCATAAACTTAGTTTCACGTTCTTTTTATACTTTTGTATCAGTGAGATGCGAAACTTCTCTTCACAACTCCAGATCAAATTGTCTGCAAACCACAAATACTTATATTACTGAACCATGTATGCACGTATAGAACATAAAAGGATTTAGAATTGTGTTGCGTCTATATATACTTACTCGATGTATGGGTCGATCGCTGAGCAATTAAAAAGAATATAGATGTGTGCTGCGTCTTGCTCTCGATCTGTCAAGAGTCTTGATCGGCAACTACCAAATGCATGCCCAAGTGGTTGAAATATCGATAGTTTGTCAGCTACAGTCACTTGTTCTCCATCATCGTTACGAGACAGGCATGTGTAACGTGTTCGAATGTGAGGTTCAAAGTATATAGATGAGAAATTTGAAATCTCTTTTAAAGTGTACGTCTCACAAATAGAGCCTTTTACTCTTGCTTTATTACAAATCTTTTTTTTGAGGTCAAACATGCATCTGTCAAAAATATACATTTCAAATTTGAAATATCTGTTATTGAAGAGACAAATATAAGAAAACATATACCTTTCAAATGGGTACATCCACTGATATTGCACAGGACCACCAACCCTTAGTTCATATGGCAAATGTATGATCAAATGTTTCATAACATCGAAAAATGCCGACGAAAAAATCTTTTCTAGCAGACAAACAGTAGTGATGACAGAGTCCTCGAGATTCCTTACATCAGATACTATGACTTACAATGCGCACAATGTTCTAAAAAATCCACTCAACTCAGACAATACCCCCCATATAGGTTTGTCTAACATATCATAGAATGCTAGGGGTATCAATCGTTGCATAAAGATATGACAATCATGGCTCTTCAACCCATATAACTGTCCATCATCAATCTTCACAGCCCAAGCAATGTTAGAGACATATCCATATGGAAATCTCAACTGTCTCAACCATTGACATACCTGCTTTATTTGATCAAGTCCAAGCACGTACCTTGCCTTTGATTTCAGTACTTTGCCATTATACTCTTTGAGTTCTAATTCTGGTCTTTTACATATTACTTTTAAATTCATACGGGCCTTCAAATTATCCTTCATTTTTTCTTTAACATTCATTACTCTATTGAACACATTATCAAACACATTTTTCTCCACATGCATCACATCCAAATTATGTCGTATCAATAGGGTTGACTATTATGGTAGTTCTCAAAAAATAGATTTCTTTGTCCAATTGTGATCCTTTCCAAATCCGAGGAAGGGCGTCGAACTACGGGCATCTGTTAATATATCTGAAAAGTATTGTAATTTTCTTAAAATCTCTATGCCAGACAATCTTATAGGTGGACCTTCCATTTCAGTTATGCCTGCTCGAAACACATTCCTTTGGCATCAGAACGGATGGCCGCTAGGTAGAAATCAACGATGACATTCAAACCAGCATGGCTTCCTTCCATGCGTCCATAAAAGTTTTTGTATCCTCCATGCAGTACGGACATGCCAACTTCCCATGTATGCTCAAACCAGATAACATACCATATGCAGAGAAGTCATTGATTGTCCATAGAACAATGGCCTTCATATTGAAATTTTGTTTTTTGTGGGCATCATACGTGGTAACACCGTCATCCCATAGTACTTTTAGTTCATCAATCAATGACCTTAAATATACATCAAGATTTTGGCCAGTGAGGTCAGACCAGGGATCAATAAAGACAAGAAAAAATTTGATTGCTTTATACACAAACTTGGTGGAAGGTTGTATGAAGTTACAAATACTGGCCAGTATGAGTATGGAGTTGATCTACCCCCAAATGGATTAAATCCATCTGTACATAGACTGAGTTTAACATTTCTCACTTCCATTGCGAAGTTCTGATGAGTAAGATCAAAGTGCTTTCAAGCTTTCACATCAACAGGATGCGTGATCTTGTCTTCATCATGTCAAACTTTATTTGTATGCCATCTCATGTGTTTAGCTGTCCTTGAAGACATATACAATCGTTGCAATCTAGGAGTGATAGAAAAGTAGCAGAGCGACTTGTATGAAACTTCTTTTGATCTCGTGCTACCATTTCCTCTTGTCTTTGACTTGAACCGAGGATGCTCACATGACGAACATGATATGTTATTTTCCTGATCCTTGAAATACAACATGCAATGATTTAGACAAGCATATATCTTTTTATACCCCATACCTAGAGCGTTGACCATAACCTTCGCACGATAGAAATTTTGTGGCAATTTCTCATCTTTGTGCAACATACTCTTCACAATCATGTACAAACGGTTAAAACATGATTGACTCAAATTATACTCAGACTTCAAATTCCTTAGTTGAAGAACTGCAGACAAGATAGTGTGAGTCTTGCAACCGTTCAAAAATGGCTCATCAACATCTCTAAGTAAATCATAAAATCTACTAGCTGCATCGTTTGGTGATTCTTCATCTATTACAGCTGTTACATCACTAGGACCCATAGCAGAACCTAGTTATGTTCCTGCGACATCATATATCAAATCCATATATAGATTACCGTGCACCACATTTACCCGTGCATCAAAATTATTTATAAATTCTTCACCATGAAACATCCAATTCTGATAATCACTTACAAAACCCTTCCTGTATAGGTGATGTCTAATGCCATGAGGTTCTATAAATCGATTGCTCTTATAAATCTTGCAGGGACACCTAATCCGATCTGTGGATGTACTGACACTTGCCGTTGCAAATTCAATAAAACTTTCATCACCATCCATATATTCATGCGATAACTCATTGTCAACTATCCTACGATACATCCATTCATGGTTTGCAGTCATTTTGTCGTATGATATTACGAATAGTATCCCAACCAGTTAAAAGATAATCATCAGAATGTTATGATGAAACAAATATCAAATTTATCATGCAATATATGATGTCATACAATCACAAGAATTATGATGCATGCATTGATAACTTAATATTTTCATGTGCAAACTATTCATAACACAATACATTCATTTGAAGCATGCATTCATTATACAATTTCACATGTAAGTCATAATCAAATTGAAAGTAACTACATGCAAACATGGATACAATTACATCAAACATTGCAATACATCGAAAATATTTATATAAAAAAAATATCGAACACGTACCTGCAGCAAACACACTACAATATCTTGCTAATTACTACCATGCCTAGCATGGAATCCGTACTCCAAAAATAAGAACACTTCTATTCTCCTACATCAAAATCATGCTCAGCATGATCTCTAAACTCCAACAAAGCAGTCCTAGATATCAACAACTAAGTGAGTGTGTGAACAGTAAAGTGTTGCATCCAATAAATTAAATAACATGTGATGCGCTTGCATCACTTACTCACCACGGGTATTTACCCGATTTGTATTATTTTTGTTACTTACTTACGACAGGTGGCGGGGCACAAGCGGGATCCGTTGAGAAATCTGTAAGAGACACTGTGTTAAAATGAAGTCACCCTCTGCCGAAAGGAAAAAAATTAGAATAAATATCGAAGTCGGATGGGATTCCAATGAGGCGGAACGCCTCCCAGGCGTCAACCACCTCTCCGTTCAGCCCAACAAGTTTTTGAGTTTGGCCGGCCAGTCAGTAGGCCAACGATGTACGACAACGACACGAGGTCTTTGGAGGCAGTGATCGTCCCATGGAGTGGCAGGCACGGGGTGATGTCGTGGTTCAGGAACCCGACGATCGTCGGGCGCCCCCCGGCCCGTCGCCCCCCTGCAAAAAAAAAAAAAAATGAGGCAGGAGGGGTGACCCCATGCCAGAAAAAAAAATGAGGCAGGGGGGCGACCCTCTGCCCGAATAAAAAAATGAGGCAAGGGGGGCGACCCCCTACTGAAAAAAGAGGCAGGGGGCGACCCCCTTGCCGGAAAAGCAGGGGGGCGACCCCCTGTCAAAAAAAAAATGAAGCAGGCACCCCCCTGTCGGAAAAAAAGAACGAGGCAGAGGGGGCGACCCCCTGTTGGAAAAAAGAAATGAGGCAGGGGGTCACCTCCCTGCCCGAAAAAAAGAGAGGCAGTGAGCGACCCCCTGCCGAAAAAAAAAAGAGGCAATGGGCGACCCCCTGCCGAAAAAAAAGAGACAGGGGGTCGCCCCCCCTGCCGGAAAAAAAAGAGGCAGGGGGGCGACCCCCTACCCGAAAAGCAGGGGGCGACCCCCCTGCCAGAAATAAAAAATGACGCAGAGGGATGACCCTTTGCCGAAAAAAAAAAACACGGCAGGCGCCCCCCCTGCCAAAAAAAAGAACGAGGCAGGGATGACCCCCTGTCGGAAAAAAAAAATGAGGCAGGGGGTCGCCCCCCTGCCCAAAAAAAAAATAGGCAGGGGGACGACCCCTTGCTCGAATAAAAAAATGAGGCAAGGGGGGCGTCCCCCTGCCGAAAAAAAAGAGGCAGGGGGTCGCCCCCCCTTGCCGAAAAAAAAAGAGGCAGGGGGGCGACCCCCTGCCGAAAAAAAAATGAGGCAGGCTCCCCCCCTGCCGAAAAAAAAAGAATGAGGCAGGGGGCGACCCCTGCCGAAAAAAAAATGCCCTACTTACCTGTGAGACGTCGGGCGACAGGAGCGGAACAGGGCGCGATGGTCGGGGAGTGCGTCAGGCGGGAGAGGGCAGCGGCTGGGGAAATGCATCGGGCGGGAGAGGGCGACAACTGGGGGAATGCGTCGAGCGGAAGAGACAAAACAAGAAAGAGAAAGAAGGGTTCTGATTAGGGATTTATGAGAAATTTAGCGACGACCAACTTCCGTCGCAACGCCATTGCAAGTGCACATGACCAGTTAGCGACGGAATATTGCCGTCGCTAACGTCATCGCTAAGTAGCGACGGAAAAACTTTCGTCGCCAATTCCATCGCTAAATGCCGCGGGTATTACGACAAAAACCAGACGTCGCTAAGTAGCGACGGATTTGGTGACGAAGGTTTTTTCATCACTATTTTCGTAAATATTACGGATTTTAGCGACAAATTTGTTTCTCTCGGTAATCCGCCACAAAGTTGCGATAGAAAAAATCCATCGCAAACTTCCGTCGCTAATAGCCATTTTTCTTGTAGGGATCACACCATAAGGTGGAAACTTTACAAAAGAGGATGTCCAACTCTGGTAAAAGTTGTTTGAGCCAAACAAGCTCTATGACCCCTACAATGACTTTATATTTTGCTTCGGTACTCAATCTGGCAATTGTACATTGTTTAGTAGAGCTCCACGATAAAAGATTGGACCCATATATTTAGATAACTGCTTGTATGCTTGCAGTCATATGAACATCCTGCCAAATCAGCATAAGAAAACATATAGTTTAAGAGAAGAGGACCTCTTAATCTATAGACCCAACCTGACTTGGTTCATGCATAAACTGACAGGTCTTGTTAACTAAATATGCGATATCTAGTATGATAAATATGACATATTGTAGGGCTCCATTGATAGTTTTGTACTATGTGACATCTTCTAACAACTGTCCTCCATGTTTTAATAAAACTACATTTGGTGCATATAGAGTTACCACTTGTTTCCAATCTATCGTACCTATCTCCTATATTAACCAAGAGGTCTAAAATATATTTTCTCTGACAAATCATAATACCTGATGGTTCATGGATAACTTCTATCCCAAGAAAATAGTGCAGGGTACCTAGATCTTTAATAGAGAATTCATGCTTAAAATCATAAATAATGCTTTTAATACTTTTAGGTGAGTTCTCAATAATAATAATATCATTAATGTAAATTAGAACAAACATATGCAATTCTTGGCCGTGGAAAATAAACAACGATAGATTAATCCAAATAAGTGTATAACATTTCAAACCATATTCTAGGAGCTTGCTTTAAGCCATAGAAAGCACGACTAAGTTTGCACACAAAATTAGGATGCACTTTATCTTCAAAAGAAGAAGGTTGATTCATATATACTTCTTTTTTCAAAACACCATTAAGAAAAATAGTGTTTACATCCATCTGATGAATCAGCCAACCTAGATTAACAACAATAGAAAGATTCATTCTAACTAATGTGGGTTTGACAATAAGGCTAAAAATTTCAAAGTAATCAATTCACTTCTATTGACCATGTCTCTTAGCAACAAGACAAGTTTTATATCTAGATATGAACCCATATGCATGCCATTTAATTTTATAGATCCATTTACATGCAACAAGATTGGTAGCCTTATCACAAGGAACCAAAGACCATATTTGATTTTGATAAAAAGCCTTAACTTCTTTCATTGCTTCACACCACTTGGGTTCAGTAAGGGCGGGATGAACGAATATTGTTCTTATTCTTTTTGACTCATTTCACTAAGCAAGGTAATAGAGTATTTGATTTCAAAAAATAATTTTGGTTTTAGGGTTTCATCCTGAGATTTGGTAACCATATATTGAGATTTGATAGGAGTTTGATAAGAAAGATCGAGGATTAAGTTTAAACCTAGGGACACAAAGCTGAAAAAAATATCATGGTTGTTAGATTCAATGGGTTGGCTACACTGAATTTCTGTGTCATTCATTGGGTCATGTTGTGGTGATTCAGGGAGACACATGTCATGAGGTGGAACATGAGACAACTCAATGGACTGACCAAGGTGGACAACCTCGGGGTTAGTCAAGAGTATAAAACTAGGTGAATGACTTTTTTTCTGTAGTTTCATAAGCAGAAGGACTCTTAAGTAGATTGTCTCTCTAATTTTGAATCCAAGTGGACACTTCTTACTAGGTAGAGGGCTCTTTCTTTTTATCATAGATATTTCATCCTTCATAAAAAATGACATGTCTTGAGACAAAGGTTTTCTTGATTATAGGGTCATAGCATAAGTATCTTTTATAATTTGTACTATAACCTAAGAATACACATTGTTGGGATTTTGGATCAAGTTTAGATTTATATACGGAACAAAATATTGATAACATGTGCACCCAAAAATATTTAGAAGCTCATAACTAGGAACATAGTTCAGATAGAGCTTATATGAAGACTTTTTATTGAGATTTGGTGTATGGAGCCGATTAATGAGATATGTTGCAGTTATAAAGACATCTACCAAAAATTTATGGACCAAAGAGGCATGCAATAATAAGGGCAGATCTATTTCAACATGTTAATGTTTTCTTTTTACCACACCATTTTGTTTAAGGGTGTGCGGAGACGATAACCAATGTTTGATGCCACAATCATTTAAAAATTTGGTAAAATTATCACTGACAAACTCTTCACCACCATCACTATGGAAAATCTTGACTTCGCTACCAATTTTCTTTTCAACAATATTTTTGAAATTTATAAAACATATGTAAGCATAAGATTCCTTTACTAAAAAAAATAGCCATGAAAACGTTGAAAAATCATTAACAAGTAACAGATAAAATTTGTCCCCTTGTTTAGAAGGTACCAAAGCAGGACCCCAAAAATCCACATGTATTAGCTCCAAGAGAACTTATGCAAAAGATTCAACCTTACAAAAAGCAATTTGTAGATCTTTCTTATAGCGTACAATGAGCATAAATCAACTTTAATATTCATAAATAAAATAAACTAGTTTTTTCCAAGAGTCTTCAAAACTTTAAAACCAAGATGACCCGAAGGACAATGCCAAACTTCATCAAAAAATCTAAATTTACTATTGTTAGCTTTAGGCAAACTAAATGAAAGGAACTGGTTCTCTTTTTCATGGTGTCTAATCGGGCATAGATAATGTCTTGCTTTACTTGGTCCTTTTAAGAGAGTAGTCCCTCTTCGTAGATCCTTCACACAAAATCATTAGCATTGAATTAAAATAAACAATGATTATATTTTATAAACTTGGCTACTGACAACAAATTTCTTTTACTAGAAGACACATGAAGAACTCCATTCAACTTAAAATTCTTAGTTCCAAAATTCAACAAAAGATTACATGAACTGGAGATAGGTAGATGTGTCCCACTTCCAACCATAATACCGTCTGGTACTTTGTATTCACTTTTGTTGGTCATACCTTGTTCTTCAAAAGTGACATGATGGGTAGCGCATGTATCTAGGTACCATGCAAAGTCTTGCATGCTATTCAGTGTCATAGCTGTGAATGCTTTGGGAATATCATAACATATTCGAGTATTATTATTTTTGCGACCACAAAACTGACAGACCACCTGTCCATCTTTAACTGTCCTCACGTTTAAGTGGATGACCTTGATTATCGCTAGCACCAAAATTTTGAAAATTTTGGAAAAAGGGATTGGAACGACCAACCCCTCTTTCACCATAATGACCACCACGACCATGAGCAACCTCTTTTTGAGAGAAGAAGGTAGTCACCAACATATTTGATTGTTGAGAATGAAAGTGCACTAGGATCGAGGCAACGAGCACTAGAGGAGGGGTGAATAGTGCTTTTAAAAATTGTCTGCGGAATATAGAATGATTTTGCAAATCTCAAAGCAAACACACAAAGAACACAAGATTTTATCCTGGTTCGGTCTATCCCGACCTACATCCAGTCCCCAAGCAAAACCCGCTTGAGATTTCCACTATCAACCTTGTAAACTACAAGATCACACAGACCATAACCGGTCCCACTTTCAGTAACAATCCTACTGAAAGCAAACAACTCCTTTACACCAAGGAGTCCTTTTTATAGAAAATAAGTAACAACTTACAAAACAACCTATGAGCCTTCCTTTTGAATGCAAATGAGATGCAATTGGCTTTTGAGGTTGTTGAAATACTCTACTCACAAATTCACTATCTCTCAAAGTGATTTGAGTGAAAAACTGAAGTGAAAAATATCATGTGAGTGAGAAAACAAATACTTGAAAGAATAGGAGTAAAAAGCAATAAGTAAATGATTCAAATCGATTGAATTCTTGTTTTTGTATATCTGTTTGAGTGTAAAATGCACTCATATTTATAGTTAAAAGATTCCATACGTTGAGAGTATGAAAGGGTGTCAAAACTGTCCATTTCGAACCATCAAAACGTTTGAAAAATGAAAAGACACGCCTTTTTGAAGTTTCAGGAAAACGACAAAATTAGTTGACTGAAACATCAGTTAGTCGACTAATAGTTAGTTATTAGTAGACTGACAGTTATCGTCGGTCGACTGATCTGTTAATCGAGCCGTTTGAAAATCTGAACTTTTGAAACTTAGTCGACTTGAGAAAAGTTAGTTGACTGATAATATCATCAGTAGACTGAAAAACCTTTCAGTCGACTGCTGCTAAAATCTTCTGAAAAAAAACATTCTGTTCGGTCGACTGATAAAAAGCATTAGTCGACTTCTTCTAATTTTTTTCAGAAAACACATGTTCTGTTCAGTCGACTGATAAAATCATTAGTCGACTGCTGCTAATTTTTCCAGAAAACAGACATTCTGTCCAGTCGACTGATAAAACCTTCGGTCGACTAATTTGACAAGAATGACTTTTTAGAAAATATGGCGCGAAAGGATTAGTCGACTGGTAAGTCTATTGGTCGACTAATAAACATGAAAATTTAAGAAAAGAGTTTTCTAAAAAGATTTTCGTGAGTGTTTCTTTTAGAAAAGTTTTTCTAAAGACTTTTAAGGTGAAATGCAACCTAAATATGCACTCTAAGTAAGGCTCTTACAAGAATCTAAGACTTTTAATGAATTAAACTTTTGTACACTAGTCTTCAAAGATTCTTCATCGAATTCTTCAATTTCTTCATAGCCTTAGCTGAAATGCAGTTGATTCCACTTGCTCATCATCAAAACCTTGTACTAGAAGTATCATGTATGGCTTCATTGTCCTAACAATCTCCCCCTTTTTGATGATGACAAACTTAATCAAAGATGAAGCATTTAGATGCATAGATGGAAATTTTACTCCCCCTATCAATATGCTGCAAAACATTAAAAGTTAGCACATTTAAAGCACATATATCACATATTGATTGGTTTGCATTTTCATTCATCATTTCTTCATGCATTTAGAAATACATTCATTTAAAGCTTTCTTTTTCTCTTAATTTTGCATTTCTCATGCAAGATCTTCTGCAATGTAAT
This sequence comes from Nuphar pumila, assembly GCF_984573655.1. Taxonomy (NCBI): domain Eukaryota; kingdom Viridiplantae; phylum Streptophyta; class Magnoliopsida; order Nymphaeales; family Nymphaeaceae; genus Nuphar; species Nuphar pumila. The sequence goes on along the minus strand of NC_143264.1, from coordinate 64,708,526 downwards.
TGCTATCATCTTTTTCTCCCCCTTTGTTAGAATAAAAAAAAAGTAAGGGCAGAAATAGCATAAGCAAAATAGAGATACAAGTTTAAAATATTACAACCCATAGAGTATAAAAGTTTAGACAACAAAGATCAGAAGAGAGAGTTTAGCAAATCCTTAATTGCAGTTACATCCTTCTGAATTGAAGCAAGTTGTTGAGTCACATCTTCACGAAAAGTGTGTTGATGCAGCTCTAAAGCTTCCAATCTCTGCATAACTTCATTATGGTCTTGATTTGTCGAAAATTTCTTTCTTTTTGCATGAGAGGAAGGTGTCGCAGAAGGTGAAGGTTCAGAAATTGATGGTTCATTAGGATCAGATGGTTCAGTTTGATCAACATTTAAAGGAGGCAGATATTTAATTTTCATTCTCTTAAAAATTGTTTGATCAAAGAACTCTTTTTGTTCAATGTATTTTTCATTTGTTAAAGAAACTTTGAAATGTCTAAAAATACGGGTTAAAAGACAACCATAAGGAAGAAATGGTTTTTGTTTCCACAAGTTTGTAAAATACACATTGGCCCAGTTGACAGAAATATTTCCAAATAAAACATAAAGAGCCGTAGATAGATCTGTGGAATAATAATCAAAAGAACCAATTTTGGGTAGAACATTGTGGGCAAGGATTCGTCCAGCAATGCGTGCACGAGTTTGAAGATTAGTATTTTTGAAAGGAGGGCAGTGAGGTGCTTCTGGAAGAAGAATTTGTTCAAAAACTCTTTCATCATTTAATTCAATAGTGTTGAAAAGAGTGTCTGAAGGTGGAATTTCAAGAATTTCTCCAAGTAATTTCGAATCAAACTCGATTTCAACATCACGAACAAGAGAGGACAAAACTCCAGTTTCATGATCCATTTGTAAATTCGTGTAAAACAAGTGAATAAGAAAATGATAGTGAAGGGTATCTGCACAAGCATAAAAAAGATGTGAAATTCCAGGAAATAATTCTCTTATGTTGTAACGAGAAAATAGGTGAAATAGAACATTTCGGCCTTATAAAATAGGTAGTGCAGAAATTGATCCAAAAGTATCATATAAGAGGGGATTTCGGAGTAATCTGAGTGAAAAACCATGTCTTAAAGTAGGTGTAGGAGGAGGAGAACCTAAACCTTTTGCAGATGCAGACTTCGTACGAGGCATGGTTAAAAACAAATTTACCAAAAAAAAAATGTCGACTTCCAAATGACGTCCGACAAGGGGAAAAAGCTTTCCGACGTTCAAAAACGAAGGACGATGCGGTGGCTGACGGCGAGGAGAGGTCGGCCACAAGAGGATTCTGGCAATACACTGTCACGACAAGAGAGTTTTGGCGTGTTTTGAAGATGCGCCAGTCACTGCAAGAGGATTCCGACGTTTCAAGATCACGGCCAAAAGATTCCGGCGTCTCCCTGTTACGGCAAGAAAATCCCGTCTACGATGGAATCGAACGGCACTCCGAGGGTTTTTCGGAAGAGAGAGAGGCAAAAGAGAAAGAGGGTTTTCGGTTTAAGGGTTTCGTTTTTAAGAAAAACAAAAAGGTACGAAAAAAAAGTGAAACGATGCCTCTTTTAAAAAAAAAACGGGTTTTAAAAAAAATCCAAGGGGTGTCGGGTCCCTTCATTTAAAATTTTAAAAAAAATAAATTTTAGTCGACTAAAACTTTATCGGTCGACTAAAAAGTGTGACTTATTCTAAAAATATCATCAGTCGACTGGAAATATATCGGTCGACTAATATGGTGCAATACATTCCAAAATTTAAAACACCAGTCGACTAGAATTTTATCGGTCGACTAATATAGTGCGATTTTGAGATTTTGTTTAAAAATCAACATTTTTATAAATCCAAAAATGAGCAAATACCTAGTTCTCTCCTAATTCTCATAAAATCTTCATTTTTAAGAGGTTTAGTGAAGATATCAGCATGTTGTTCTTTAGTGGAAATAAATTTAAACGAAATATCTCCTTTTAACACATGATCTCTTAAAAAATGATGTCTAACTTCAATATGCTTAGTTCTTGAGTGCTAAATAGGATTTTTCAAAAGATTTATAGCACTAGTGTTATCACAATAAATAGTTGTTGTGGAGTAATTCAAACCAAAATCTTTTAAGGTCTGTTTCATCCAAAGTACTTGTGAACATGCTAAACTAGCCGCTATATATTCTGCTTCAGTTGTTGAGAGTGATACTGAATTTTGCTTTTTACTAAACCAAGAGACTAAGGAATTTCCTAAGAAATGACAAGTTCCACTAGTACTTTTGCGATCAGATTTACTTCCTGCAAAATCTGCATCATTATATGAAACTAAATCAATGGAAGATGATTTTGGGTAAAACAAACCGAAATCTGAAGTATCTTTAAAATAACGAAGAATTTGTTTTACTGCAGTTAAATGGGATTCCTTTGGATTAGCTTGAAATCTTGCACACATACAAACACTAAACATAATATCAGGTCGACTAGCAGTTAAGTATAATAGAGATCCGATCATACCTCTGTAGAGCTTAGTATCTACACTTTTACCATTTTCATCTTTATCAATAGAAGTAGTTGTACTCATAGGATTCCTTCTTGATTTCGATGAGTCCATCCCAAATCTCTTGAGAAGTTATTTTGTATACTTAGCCTGATTGATGAAGATTCCTTCTTTAGTTTGCTTTATTTGAAGTCCAAGGAAGTAGTTTAATTCGCCCATCAAGCTCATTTCAAACTCTTCCTGCATAGCTTTAGCAAATTCTTTACAAAGAGAATCATTAGTAGAACCAAATATTATGTCATCAACATAAATTTGCACAATAAGAATATCTAAATTAAAATGTTTAATAAATAAAGTGGAGTCTACCCGACCAATGGAAAAACCAGATTGTTCTAGAAAATTTTGTAGTCTTTCATACCATGCTCTTGGTGCTTGTTTGAGTCCATACAAAGCTCTTTTCAATTTGTAGACTTTTTCTGGATATTTCTCATTTTCAAAGCCTAGAGGTTGCTCTACATAAACTTCTTCATTGATGTGTCCATTTAAGAATGCACTCTTAACATCAATTTGATATAACTTAAAGTTCATGTAACTAGCAAAAGCAAGCATCATTCGAATTGACTCTAATTGAGCCACTGGTGCATAGGTTTCATTAAAATCTATGCCTTCTTCTTGATTATAGCCTTGTGCCACTAGCCTTGCTTTGTTACGAATGACTTCACCATTTTCATCCAGCTTATTTCGGAAGACCCATCTTGTTCCAATTACCGGATGACCCTTTGGTCTATCAACTAGATCCCAAACATCATTCATAGTAAATTGGTTAAGTTCTTCAGACATGGCCAAAAGCCAAAATTCATCAACACAAACCTCATTGATATTCTTTGGTTCTAATTTAGATATGAAAGCAACATTTGCAATATATTTTTCTAACTACCTTCTAGTTTGGACACCACTCTTTATTTCACCAATAACTTGTTCATGTGGATGATTAGGAACTTCTTTCCAAACCAATTGAAGAGGAATATTTTCTTGAGAAGTACTCTCTATCAAGGGTTCTTCTTGAAGTATTACTTCTTCTCCTTCGCTTAGAGGTATAACCTGCTCACAATTCTCATCAAATGCAACATGTAAAGATTCTTCAATACAAGATGTTCTTTTATTGAAAATATGATATGCTTTACTTCTAGAAGAATATCCAAGAAATATTGATTCATCTGATTTTGAATCAAACTTATCAAGATTATCTTTGGTATTTAACAAGAAACATTTACTACCAAAAATTTTGAAATATGAGATCTTTGGTATATGATCATAATACAATTCAAAACATGTTTTATGTAAAATTGGTCGAATAAGAACACGATTTAAGACATAACATGCTGTATTAATTGCTTCAGCCCAAAAGTATTTTGGTAAATTTTTATCTTGAAGCATGGTTCTAGCACATTCTTGCAAAGTTCTATTCTTTCTTTCAACAACTCCATTTTGTGGAGCCGCTCTAGGAAAAGCAAAGTTGTGAGATATACCATGTAAATCACAAAACTATAGAAAAGATTCATTTTCAAATTCACCACCATGATCACTAGGAATTTTAATAATAGATGTAGATTTTTCATTTGTAATTCTTCTACAAAGTTTAGAAAATTCTGAAAAAGCATCATTTTTGCTTTTTAGAAAAATCACCCATGTAAACCGAGAATAATCATCTACTATAACAAAAGCATACTTGCTACCATTCAAACTTTGAATTCTAGATGGTCCAAATAGATCTAAATGTAAAAGTTCAAGAGGACGTTTTGTTGAAACTATATCTTTTGCTTTAAAAGAACTCTTGATTTGTTTACCCCTTTGACAAGCATCACATAAGTGATCCTTTTTATATGGTATTCTAGGTAGGCCTCTTACAAGATCATTCTTGGATAACTTTGAAATAATTTTAAAGTTAACATGTCCAAGTCTCTTGTGCTATAACCATTGAATTTCATTTGAAACAATAAGACATTTTTCATTAAAAGAGGGTAATTCATCTAGATAAAGTTCATACACATTGTTTCTTCTTTTACCTTTAAAAATGATCTTTTTAGATTGAAAATCAGAAATTAAGCATAAATCATTTTCAAAAGAAACATGAAAACCTTTATCACATAATTGACTGATAGATATTAAATTATGCATTAAACCATCTACTAAAAGAACATTTTCTATCAAGGGAATTTTTGGATTACCAATACCTATCACTTTTCCCTTGTTATTGTCACCAAAGGTGACGGTTCCTACATCCTTATTTTGGAGGGTGAAAAATAACTCCGGCCTTCCAGTCATATGTTTGGAACAACCGCTGTTCAATATCCATTTGCTCCTTATGTTGTGTACCTACAACAGAATCAGAAAACAGAGCATTTGACCCCTTTCTATTTTCGGGTCCATGAGAGTTAGTCTTAGGAACCCGTATCCATTTGGATTTTGGTTTCCTTTGATAATAAATATTCTTTCTATAAAAGGATTTAAAATAAACATGTCTAGAATAATCATATCTAGATGCATTTCTATTAGAACTAGAAAGTTTAGTTTTATGAACAAAAGGTTGAGAATGATGTCTTTGATTTTTCACCACATAGTTAGGTCTATTTTGAGTATCAAAGAAGCTATATCCCAATCCGGTTTTATTAACCGAGCATCTTTGAGAATCAAGAAGTTTTTCTAGATTCTCTTGACCATTTGTGAATTTGGTCACTATAGAAAGAAGATCATTTGACTTTTCTTTAAGACTAGATATTTCTTTTTGTAAGAGATTGGTTCTAACTTCAATTTCTTTTATCTCAAGTGCTTGGCAAGAATTTTTCTTCTTGAGATCTTTTATTTCTTGAAGTAACACTTTATTTTGAGAGTCAAGAGTTAAATTTTCAGTTTTTAACTATTTATTTTTAGAACTAAGATTCTTAAATTTAGCATATAAATCATTAAATGCTTCAAATAACTCATCATAGTCAAATTGACTTACCGAATCTTCTTGTACTACAAAACACATGTTGGCGACTTCTTCATTTGATTCTTCATCGGAAGAGGAGTCACTATCATCCCAACATGCTTGAAATGCCTTTTTCTTCTTGAATTGGTCCTTGGGCTTGAATTTGAGAAGAGGACAATCTTTCTTGATATGTCCTGCCTTTTTGCAGTTAAAGCACTTGACTTCATTGGGAATGGAAGAATCTGCTTTCTTTACCTTTCTTTGAAATCTTCCCTTTTTGATGAATCTTCTGAATTGCCTTGTGATGAGGGCAATATCTTCATCTTCATCTTCTTCTGAATTTTCTGAGTCAGAAGTAGTCTTAAAAGCAAGAGATTTCTTCTTAGGCTCTTCTTTTTGTCTGTCTTGAAGTTGGACATCATATGCCATTAGGTTACCAACTAAGTCTTCAAGAGTGAGAGTATTGAGATCATTTGCTTCTTCAATAGCAGTGGTTTTTCTCTCCCATTCAAGAGTTAAACACCTTAGAATCTTTCTGACTAAATCCACTTGTGAATATTCTTTTCCAAGGGATTTCAAAGTGTTAGTTATATCGGTCATTCTAGTTACCATGTCCGATATAGATTCATTTTGCTTCATTTTGAACAATTCAAATTTATGAACTAAAGAAGCAATTTTAGATTCCTTTACCTTTGACGTACCTTCGTGAGTTACTAGAAGAGTATGCCAAATTTTATTTGCTGTAGAGCATTGAGAGATGCGATTGAATTCTACCTTGTCAACGCCACAATATAATGCATTCATGGCTTTGGCATTCAGTGAAGCAGTCTTCTTTTCATCATCTGTCCATCGGCTGAAATCAGTTGATGAAGTTTGGTACTTTTCTGAAACAACTCTCTAGATATCGAGATCCATGGATTGCAAGAATATTTTCATTCTTACTTTCCAGTATCCATAGTTTGTTCCGTCGAAAAGAGCAGGACGAACAGAGGAGCTTCCTTCTTTGTGCTAAGATGTCGTAGTTGCCATGCTAGATGATGGTCAAATCAAAGTAATAGCAAACCTGTGCTTTGATACCAAATGAAAGTGCACTAGGATCGAGGCAACGAGCACTAGAGGGGGGGTGAATAGTGCTTTTAAAAATTGTCTGCGGAATATAGAATGATTTTGCAAATCTCAAAGCAAACACACAAAGAACACAAGATTTTATCCTGGTTCGGTCTATCCCGACCTACATCCAGTCCCCAAGCAAAACCCGCTTGAGATTTCCACTATCAACCTTGTAAACTACAAGATCACACAGACCATAACTGGTCCCATTTTCAGTAACAATCCTACTGAAAGCAAACAACTCCTTTACACCAAGGAGTCCTTTTTACAGAAAATAAGTAACAACTTACAAAACAACCTATGAGCCTTCCTTTTGAATGCAAATGAGATGCAATTGGCTTTTGAGGTTGTTGAAATACTCTACTCACGAATTCACTATCTCTCAAAGTGATTTGAGTGAAAAACTGAAGTGAAAAATATCATGTGAGTGAGAAAACAAATACTTGAAAGAATAGGAGTGAAAAGCAATAAGTAAATGATTCAAATCGATTGAATTCTTGTTTTTGTATATCAGTTTGAGTGTAAAATGCACTCATATTTATAGTTAAAAGATTCCATACATTGAGAGTATGAAAGGGTGTCAAAACTGTTCATTTCGAACGATCAAAACGTTTGAAAAATGAAAAGACACGCCTTTTTGAAGTTTCAGGAAAACAACAAAATTAGTCGACTGAAACATCAGTTAGTCGACTAATAGTTAGTTATTAGTAGACTGACAGTTATCGTCGGTCGACTAATCTGTTAATCGAGCCGTTTAAAAATCTGAACTTTTGAAACTTAGTCGACTTGAGAAAAGTTAGTCGACTGATAATATCATCAGTAGACTGAAAAACCTTTTAGTCGACTGCTGCTAAAATCTTCTGAAAAACAAACATTCTGTTCGGTCGACTGATAAAAAGCATTAATCGACTGCTGCTAATTTTTTCAGAAAACACATGTTCTGTTCAGTCGACTGATAAAATTATTAGTCGACTGCTACTAATTTTTCCAGAAAACAGACATTCTGTCCAGTCGACTGATAAAACCTTCGGTCGACTAATTTGACAAGAATAACTTTTTAGAAAATATGGCGCGAAAGGATTAGTCGACTGGTAAGTCTATTGGTCGACTAATAAACATGAAAATTTAAGAAAAGAGTTTTCTAAAAAGATTTTCGTGAGTGTTTCTTTTAGAAAAGTTTTTCTAAAGACTTTTAAGGTGAAATGCAACCTAAATATGCACTCTAAGTAAGGCTCTTACAAGAATCTAAGACTTTTAATGAATTAAACTTTTGCACACTAGTTTTCAAAGATTCTTCATCGAATTCTTCAATTTCTTCATAGCCTTAGCTGAAATGTAGTTGATTCCACTTGCTCATCATCAAAACCTTGTACTAGAAGCTTCATGTATGGCTTCATTGTCGTAACAGAGAAAACTTAGGATTTAACATTTGAAGTCTATTTTTTTGATTTAGCAAAAGGTCAAAAATCTAAAAAAATTTCTAGAGCTTTTCAAGAGAGAAAGTAGTAATAAAACTTTCATACTCTCGGGTCAATCTATTAAGGATGAAAGCGACTGGTTCATTGATAATGCATAGTGAGTCCATAAGAAACTTAATGCAATTCAAATATTCCATCATACTATTTTCTTTCTTTTTCACATTATGAAGATCACATTTTAATTAAAGAATTCTAACACTTGAATGTGATGCATAAGATTTTTCTAAATCAATTCATGGTTCTCAAGTAGAGGAAACACAAATAATTTATCCCAGCATGACCTTAGTAATTGTAATATCTGTAATTTTTAAAAATTAAATAAATTCATCATTAAGTGAGTTTGAACTCTATTAATCTTGACTTGGATCTGGATATGATCAAAAGTCTAGATGCTTGATCCAAATAAAATTCAAATCTTAATCTTTTGTCAGATTTGAATACAGATTCAGATGCATATCCAAATAGTGAACTAAATTTTTTAAACATATCTGAATATTATTCAAATAGATATCTTTAACAGATCCAGATATTTTTAGCAAATCTGAATATTTATCTGGATTCATATTTTAGGGGTACACTTGTAAATATTTAAAATATACAAGAGAAAAATGATAATTTACCACTCCAAGGGTATATTTTGGTAAATATTTAAAATATTGAAGGACAAAAAGGTAATTTTATACCCAAGTAGCAACTTAGTTATTTGAAATTAGACCAAGGTTAAAATAGTAAAACCAAGAGTATTTTGGTAAAAATAAACAAGATTCATGAAATTAATAAAATAAATAAATAAAAGAAATAATAAAAATTTAAAAAGTTCTCACATTTTTTTTATAAAACAGCCAAACTTTAATGGTTTTGTTGATTGTTTTACAAAACTAAATCCCCCAAAAAAGATTAAGGAGGGTACTTAAAAATGTGGCACTTGGAAAGGAAAGGGTGAATCAACCCCCCCCCCCCCTCCTTTGGCTATAAATACCCCCTAAGGGGCTCTCTCTCTAAAACTCGACCCTCTCATTTTCTCTCTCTCTTTTCTTTCCTCTTTCTTATTTCTCTCTCTAAAACCCATCTTCTCTCTCTAGATTTTGAATCCCAAGCCCTGTTATTTTTCCAGTTTGTTCTATTAGAAACCCTTGTAACCCCTGCATCTACCTATTAACGATTTTTGTTTGTTTGGGTGAGTCTTGCCCAAAAAAAATCGGCTTTTGGACCTTGAACAATAGAGGCTTTGGCCAATTCGTCGATAATTTTGAGATATCACCACAAAAACACTGTTAAAATTTTAGTAGAATCAAGTATGTACTCGTAACCTTCATTTGATCTTTTGTATGTGCTCGTAGGGTTCTGTAACTCTCTTCTGAACCCTTAGGATATTTTTTACGAATTGAATTGTGATAATTATGCCAAAATTTTAGTTCATTTACACTCAAGTATAGGGGAGTTTCTGTCAAAATTTTTATAATAATCTTTGGATTTTTGAACTAATATAGGATATGTATTGTGTAAATTTTTATAAATTCACAAGCACTAGTACTCTAAAATAGAGCAAGTATTGCCCAAAATTTTAAATAAATTTTGAAAATTTCAATCTGAACTAGGGCAAGTTTTGCCTAAATTTTTAGAAAATCTCGTAATTATGACATCCAAAAATAAAGTAGATGCTGCCTATCATTTCAAAAAATCCCAAAATAGGGAAAAGGATTCTCAGAATGATTTATATAAATTTATTTATTTTAGAATTTTGGAATTCTAAAATATCTGAATTGCGAGACAAAATAAGTAATTCTGTCATGTTTGAGTTTAAAGAACTCAAATTGACTTTAAATGAATTAATTCTACTTTTTAAATTTAATTATGTGTTGTATGATTTGGTTGAGCCATGAATGCTAACCTAGGACTCTGAGATTATCCAGAGATCCATTCGAGGTTGAATAATTGAAAATGCATAAATGATGCATTAATTTGTGTTAATGCAAATGCTGCATCTTTTGTGATAATTATTTTTGTTTATGTGATAATCATTTTTGTTTAAATGATTTGAACTGCATAATGTGATGCATAAAAGTTAAGAAAAATTATGCTTTAAATGTGAATCCATACTATTTTAAATTGTAAGCACGTTGATTTTGAAAATGCATGTTGATGCATGAAAAATGTTATGAATATTGACTCAAAAGTGCAACTTATTGTGAAATTTGAGCATGCTACATTTATTATGAAAATGACTTGCATTGAGAAAATGTTCTCAGAAAAGATAAGAAAAGTTACATTAATAATTTTGAGCTTGTCCATTGAGGATGAGTGTGTTGGTCAAATGTGAACTGACATCAACACCAATCCTGTGGATTTTTTTTTTACTCGTGGGGATGAAAATCCAAGATTTGGATCCTTGTGAGGATGAAAATTCAAGAACAGGCAATCTAAAGGACATTGGATCCTTTTCCTCAACCACAGTGGATTAAGGGAATTTTGGGCTTGACTGAAAGAGCTGATAGTCCGCCCATGTACGTGTATTTATTAGTTGTACTGTGATCTCCCAATCATGAAAAGCTTTGACGAAGGTTTCTTGACTATGGTGCTGGTGTGTTTACTAGCCAAGGGGAAAATGTATAATGAAATGTATGAATAAATACTCCTTGGAGGTATGAATGCTCAAAGTGGACCAAGATAGTAGTACCTCGGGTGTTGAATCAAGATTATTATTTAATTTTGTGTAATGATTGCTAGCATAACATTTAATGCAAAAATAATTTAAATTGTAAGATGTTAATTTAGTTCATGCATATAGGATATGCATGTGGATGCATTACTCATTCAATTAATTTGTTTGATTTGATGATATGATTACAAAGAAGTATGAGATATAATCTCTTCTTTATTGTCATTTAGATCTAATTGTTTAAGTTATTTGTATTAGAACACAAGAGATTGTGACATGCAAACAATTTCTTATGAACGTTAAATTATTTTAAATTAATTAGATTCGTTAAATTTCAAGAGATGACTGTGAAAAATGAAATGTGAATATGCATTAATGAATGCATAATTCATTTATGATTATGGAAAGTCATATAATTGAGATATGCCTGATTGATGTGTATTTTACAATGTCACATATGCGAGATGTAACCTATTTTTGTGAATGCAATTTTGTACATATTAGAGACCAGATAAAGGTCTACTCATACTTACGAGATATTGAGTTGTCTCACTTATTTTTTTTTAAAATTTTAGGTACTCAAAGATGATTAGACGAATGCTTGAGTACACGAAGACTATTTTTTCTAGTTTAGGATAATTTGAATTGTCTACAAGTCTTTGTATTTTTGGTTTGTATAAACTTTGATATTTATTCAATCGAATGAAATATTTTTGAAGTAATTGTTATGGTTTGTTTTTTATTTTTCAACCTATGTGACAGTCCTGAAGATCAGAGCGGGTTTAGTTTTGAAAAGACGACTTCCGTTGTGTTAAAAAAAAATGGTAAAATTTTAAGTCTCTACAAGTTTGGGGCACCACAATAACAGTGACCTTGATCCAACTCAATGTGAGTTGATCAGACCATTTCATGAAATAGACTCTGGATTAATTAGATTTTTTACTTGGTCTCCTTCGGTGATAAGCTGGTTTGACGCACTGGTGCCATCAACATATTTGATCAAGTCCTGACTCAATATGATGAGACTCAATTTGGGAGCGCCACAATAGTTAATTGTCTATGTTCAGCTTCACAAACACCAGAAACTAAAAGACATTCTATTGCACTATCAGGGATGATGAACTTGATGCCATTTGAACTGATAAGCTAATAGACACTACACATGCACTATTACTTGTAAGAGGTCAACGTGAAAGTCTCTCTCTCTCTCTCTCTCTCTCTCTCTCTCTCTCTCATTCACCATGAGAGGAAGAGTCTACCTCTCTTTATTTATATAGGCATTTACAAGAGGAAATTCAACTTGATCTAGGACTCTAATTGTTTAGCTTCTTAGAGTTAATTTATACAATCTTGAGACTCACGTTTGTGAAGGATCCTTCTAATGATCTCTCGTTAGGAGTCTTGATTGTAACAACCTTGTCTTCGTGAGAGTTCTTATCAATGTGGGACTTCATGAGAGGTTCTTCTTCACGTGACTTCATGTGGTTAACATTTGGGATTTGCTTTGGATTGCGGATCCGGACTTGGGTCTGAATCTGTCACCTTTAGATTTCCCACATCCAAAATATGACCATTATAAGCATGGCTGTTTTCCGGATATAACCAGACAAACTAGATGCCGGTTGAGGCTTGAATGGGCACCGCCCTGAACCATAACCATTTTTTGGATAAGTCGGTGAAGGGAGGAGGATGCGCCTTAGGTGCATCCTAAGCAATTTTAGGTCTTGGGTAGCTTGGGCAACAAGGCAGGCAGGTCTATAAATACTCCTTTCGGGAGGTTTACATAAAGAATGTGAGAGCTCAATTGAGTAATTTTGCTCATTTTTAAAGGTCGAATAATCAATGGCACACAAATTTTCAATTTCAAACATTATAGAATTTTTATATTTTTGTCAAAAAACACATGAACCAGGGGGTCAATTCCTAATAAATGAACTATGTTAGCGACATCCATATGATGTAAATCCGATGCTGGATTTACGAAAATCTAATTATCAATTACTCCTATCTCTACAAACTACGAAGAGGCTCAGAATTAAATCAGTGAAAAATATGAATAAAATTAACTAAATCAATAATATTTAAATCCATCAACTGAATACAAAAACCTCGTAATAACATATTTATATTGAAAAGATAAATCCTAATCTAATACTACTCTAAAGTAGATTCAAATCCTAACTAAAATCCAAAAATTAGAAAAATCCAAAAAACATAAAATGGATCCATAAATGGATCTTGACCTCGGTTACATTTTGTTCTAGCCCTGCGTCACAATCCCAACACTTTCAGTAATGGCGTGTGTATATAAAACTTATCTAATTTTAAACTAGTTACATTAATGCTAGCAGCTTTCCACTAATTGAAAATTTGAAACAAGCACAACACCTTTAATAATGGCCCTTTTGGGCAATATATAATTACTTTTGAGGGTCAAATGAGCTGTTTGCTTTAAACGGTAACCAAAAGCAAAGATATTTGCATGACTAAGTTTCATGCCAAAGTGGGTAATCTTGGGGTGGGGTCATGGACACACAAGCCCTTATGGAGCCCACCAGTGAAAGGCACCCATACACCTAGTGTAATGTCTGGAAAAAAAAAAATCGAGTCCGACACGTGTCGGACACCCGCCAGGCACGTCTCAGACATGTGTCTTGGTCGGCTGATGATCCCGGATCCGAGCCGGACCCGGATCCGAGCCCAGCCCGGATCCGGCTTCTCAATTTTTTGAGAAGTCGGTACACCCCCCTTTTGAAAAGGGTTAGGGTGCCTCGGGCGAGGGCATTTGCCCTCGCTCGATTCTCTTTCCTCTCCCTCTCTCTCTCTCTCTCCCGTTCTCGGCTCAGCTCCGGCAATGCGCCGACCGGCAACCGCTCGATCGGCCATCCGGCAGCCACCTTGGTGGTGGTGAGCTCCCCTCCTCCGTGCTCGCGTCGACCGCCGCCTTCTCCTTCTTCTCCGGCGACTTGCCGCCAGACTGCTGCAGGTAAGCGTCCTTCTCCCCCTTCCCGAAGCTCGGGTTCGTCGGCAGGGGGCTTCGCCCCCTGCTGTTGTCCGTTTGTCGGCAGAGGGCCTGGCCCCCTGCCATCGTCGGTGTGTCGGGGGGAGGCTTGCCCCCCTGACACCGACGATGGGTCGGCAGGGGGGTTTAGCCCCCTGTCGCCGGTGGTTTGTCGGCAGGGGGCTTGGCCCCCTGCCATTGTCAGTGTGTCGGGGCGGGGGGGGGGGGGAGGCTTGGCCCCCTGACACCGACAATGGGTCGGCAGGGGGCCTGGCCCTCTGCCTTTGTTTGTGTGCTGGCAGGGGGCGGAGCCCCCTGTCGCCTCTGTGTGCCGGCAGGGGGCTTCGCCCCCTGTCGCTGTTCGGTCTGTTGGCAGAGGGCTTGGCCCTCTGTCACCGTTGGGTTGCCGACAGGGGGCTTGGCCCTCTGTCACTGTTGGGTTGCCGACAGGGGGCTTGGCCCCCTGTCACCATCGGTTTGTCGACGGGGGGCTTGGCCCCTGTCGTCGTTCTGTTTGCCGACAGGGGGCGGAGCCCTTGTCGCTTTTGTTCGCCGATAGGGGGCGGAGCCCCTTGTCGTTGTTCGGCTTGTCGGCAGGGGGCTTGGCCCCCTGTCACTGTTTTGTTTACCGACAGGGGGAGGAGCCCTCTGTCGTTGTTTGGCCTGTCGGCAGAGGGCTTCGCCCTCTGTCACAGCTCTGTTTGCCGGCAGGGGGCAAGCCCCCCTATGATCTTTTCTGTTTTTTGACAGGGGGCGGGGCCCCCTGTCATCTTTTCTGTTTGTCGGCAGGGGGCGGGGCCCCCTGTCGTCTCTTCTGTTTGTCGGCAGGGCTCAGCCTTTTGTTGCCGCCTACCGTTCGGGTTGTTCGTCAGGGGCCCTGCCTGCCTATCTCTGCTTGGCGGCCAAGCCCTTGTTTCGCTTTTGACTTGTGCTAATCTCTTTAGCGTGTGCAGGTTGCACGACGGAGCGCCCGCGTGTCTCGTAGCCTGAGACCCTTCGAACTTACGCCCGCAGGCGTGCAGGAACCCGCGACTCTCCAAGGTAGGGGAAAGTTGCATGAAAGGACTTTGAATGAACTAAACTGAACTAAAGGAAAGATAATTAAACAATCTGCTTATATACGTATATGTACGTCTTTTAACTCAAAGACGCGGTTTCGTGATCCTTGTCCTGTTTACTTTCCAACATTTTACTTTCTGCTGCCGCCGCGCTATATGTGCCCAAGCTTTCTTTTCTGTCTTTTTAACTCAAGGACGCGGTTTCGCGATCCTTGTCCTGTTTACTTTCCAGTACTTTACTTTCTGCTGCCGCCGCGCGATATGTGCCTAGGCTTTCTTTTCTGTCTTTTTAACTCAAGGACGCGGTTTCGCGATCCTTGTCTTGTTTACTTTTCAGTACTTTACTTTCTACTGCCGCCGCGCTATTTGTGCCCAGACTTTCTTTTCTGTCTGTTAAACTCAAGGACGCAGTTTCGCGATCCTTGTCCTATTTGCTTTTCATTACCTTACTTCCTGTGTTTTAAACTCAAGGACGCTGTTTCGCGATCCTTGTCCTGTTTACTTTACAACACTTTACTTTCTGTTGCCCCGCGCTTTATGCGCCCTGGCTATTATGTTTTTGCACCTTATTTCCTTGCTAGCTTATGCTGACTCATTTTTTGCTTGTGCCATATAGACTTCGATTATGCTATTATTCTGCCTTGCAGGTACCCTTAGAAGTTGTTGTCAGTACTTGAGCTCTTTTGAGTATTTCTGGTGATTTGTGGCTATAAACTTAGCCGCATCTCTTGGCAGCGCTATGCGATGCTATGATGTGTAGCACAAAGTAAATGGGCTTCATGTTCTGCTTTTGGATATCTCAATAAATGATAAACATGCGCCTTCACAGGCAAGATGCTCGAGTGGGTCGAATAGACCAGGGCTTATAGAGCAAGGCGATGATGATGAATAACCCTTCATCGTGCTTGTTTGGGCTGGTTCATCAAGAGAGAGGATGGATGGTACAAACCCTCCGGTGGACAGGCCATTCATGGCCATTTCGGGCAAAGATCCGGCTTCCCCAGTCATCGGAGGTAGGGGAAATGGCGTCACCATAAGTATCCTAGGTGGTAGTCGCCTGACACTTCTGTAGAAGTTGGATGCATCTGTGGGCCCTTTCTAGCCTTTGGGGATTTGCTCTCTCGACCACAGGTCGTTCCCTTAGGAGCGGACTCAGTCAGTCCTTCGGGGTATAATAAAATACATGGCATAATGAACCCCCAAAAGGATCTCGGCTGTTTCTACGTTTATACATTGTACGTATCCACAATGTCCAGATAATAATCAGATCACAGTATGACATGCTCACAATTATTTATTCTCGTACTGCTTGCTTTCACCTTACTATCCGTCTGTTGTTTGCGATAGTTGAAAGGTATGCATGATAAGCTTGGTTGTGATTGCTTACAGTTACATTGATATTATTGTACCACTAGTTTGCTTGAATTTATGATATATCAGTTAGTCTTGTTGTTCACTTGCGTAGATTGTATCTGTTTATGCTTGCTTCTGTTCAAGCATGCTTTAGATTAATTCATTTTATTCCTTTTGCGTACCTACCAGTTTTCAGGGCTGACCCCATTCTTTATGAGTGTAGGTGACAGGTAGCTCTTCTTATAGGCGGCGGTGCAGATGCTATGTGGTCAAAGCTTCGCCTCTCTCGTCGACACGCTGGCTATTTGGTTTTGTACTTTTTTGTAGTTTTGGGGTGGACACCCTTCTGCCTTGTATAAATTAAACCCTTTCTTTTATGAATATACTTTTTCTATCCTCTGCTCACTATTTTGGTTTAGAAAATGAGCTTTATTTGCGCTGAGTCTTTTTGCTAACGTACCCAGAAGAATTGACTTGTGTTTTTAAAATCTTTTGGTATCTTTAAAAATCTTTGCCGCAAACTTTGATTTTCGAAGGTATTTCTATGCAAACATTTTTCTCTCAAGTCGAACTTCTGGGGCGTTACAACTTTTTGGTATCAGTGCCAGGACGAGAACGGTTGAGCCTTGATTATCGAGCTTCCCACCGCACTGTAAGTAGACGCTTATTTTTCTTGCTTTTATAAAATTAATGCATTGTTTTTACTTTGATCAGTACTTGTGTGTGATGGATCTGTCAGCTGGTTCGAGTGGCCACCACAGCAGGGGTGGTCGTAGAATGCGCGCTCGTTCGGTTAGAGGTAGGGGCCTCTATGTTGAGAGAGGAGGACGTAGGGTGTCCTGAGAAGAGTGTTGGGCTAATCGCCCACCCCCACCGACCTTCACGGATGAGACGGGTAGCCCACTACCCCCAGAATTTCAGGTACCGTTGGCAGCAACCTGGTCCTCGGTATATGTTCGAGTGGGAGGACATCTACCCGCGCAAGTCCAGGCAGATCGGCAAGCTACGCCGAAATTCTCAGATGGTAGTGGTCCCATCCTAGTACCACTTGAGTGCGTATTTTGTGGCGAGTCCGGACACACCTTAGAGTTTTGTCTCCTTAAAGAGGAGCATGATAGGGCAACTGCAGTCCAGGATTCTACTGAAGCCGTCATCCCTGACCTTATTGTGCCAGATCTACCTTTGGCGGTCCTCGAACAACCTTTGCCCCCAGTGATCTCAGAGGGCCCTTCTCTCCCAATTCCTGGTGTTGATTTTCTAATCAACATTTCAGATTCGTCCACAAGTGGTTCGGTTTCACTGGATTACACACCTTCGACTCCGATGTATGATGTGGAGGTTCCCCCGGATGAGCCACTCTCTTTTGTCCCTCGACACAGGCGTACGGGGAATAAGAGAGAATACCTTTGACAGTTTGAACGTCCCTAGAAGAGAGTGCTTGTAAATTTTTGTTCAATTTTTGTAAGAGAGGCTGCAAACTCTCATGCAGATAAAGTTCTTTCTTTTGGCTTGTATACCAGCATCGTTGGGATTTTGTATATGCGGTGACTTGAAGATCTATAAAATATCCTTTGTTTCTTAATTGTCTTGGTGTATTCTGACGTATCTTATGTTTATTTTTAAGGATGGCTCATCGACCAGATGAGGATTTGTCAGAGGACGAGCTCGAACGCTGGGGATTCATTATGGATTCTCTAAATGCGTTAGGCGAAGCGATCCAAAATCAAGGGACTGCGCAGACAAGTCAGGCTCCTGAGCAGAGGGTCTCTTTCGAAACATTCCTAAAATTGGATCCTCCTGTTTTTTCCAGTGGAGCAGACCCGGATGTGGCAGAATATTGGATTAGTGAAGTCGAATGAGTCTTTGACGTCCTCACAGTTCCTGAGGAGAAAAAGACTTTATTTGGGTCCTTTCGTTTAAAGGACAAGGCTCGTATTTGGTGGGATACCACACGAAGGATTCGATTCTCGAGCATTGGCACTGTGCCTTGGGAAACTTTTAAAAAGGCATTTCTTGACAATTATTTTCCCCCTCATGCAAGGGAGAAAAAGAAGATCGAGTTTTTGGAGCTGTGTCAGGGCAGCTTGACTTTGAATGAATATGCGGCCAAGTTTCAGCAATTGGAGAGGCATTGCCCCAACCTCTTCGAAGATGAGCATGAGCGGGCAAGGAAATTTATTACAGGCCTCAAGGAAGGACTCAAGCACTGAGTCCTTACTAGCATGCCTGCAACCTTAGCAGCGGTTGTCGAGACAACTACTTTCCTCAATGATGACTGAGAGCGTTCCAAGAGCATTCAGACCCGGAAGCCACCTTCGACAGGTGGCGATCGAAGGAGGATGCAGCCACGCGGTCAGGCCAAGCAACCGTTGTTGCCGATCAAAATTGAAGAAGATAAGCAGCCAGTTCTGCCTATGAAGATTGAAGGAGCGAAACTGTCAAGTCCTCCAGCAAAAAGGCAGCGAAATCAGTATTGTCCACCACGACGACCTCCTAGTGGAGCTTGTGATAAATGTGGGAGATTTCATGCGAGCCAGCCTTGTCCCCGCGAGACAGACGATTGTTTATATTGTGGCAAGATGGGCCATTACATCCGCGATTGCCGCAAGAAGGCGGCAGACGAATTCAGGCAGGCCAGTGGTGCGTCCCAGCCTCCCCTGCAGCTGCAGGCACCGCCGTCGACCCAACCAGAGAAACCGCAGACCAGTGGCGTGAAGAAAGCTCCTGCACGAGTCTATACAGCTACGACCGAGCAGTTGACTAGAGGAGATCTCGTGCAAGGTACGATTTTAGTTGCAGATCATGCAACTTTTGTTCTTTTCGATTGTGGTGCCACTCACACGTTTATTTCTGCAAGTTTTGCTGCACAATTGAAATTGCCTATATCTCGATTAGATCTGCTTTAGATGTTTATAATCCGATTGGGAAGAATACAGTTTGCGTCACCTACTTGCCAGATTTAGATGTGGTCGTGGCTGAATGACATATGCCAGCCTATGCCATTTTGCTCGAGATGTCTGAATTCGATGTTGTCCTAGGCATGGATTGGTTGCACAAATACCATGCCAAGGTTTTATGCCGTGAGGGTAGAATTGTTTTGTCTCCTCCAGGCTCTTCGAAGGTGGAATTTCGGATTCCACGGTCGGTGCGGGAGACCAAGTTAATTTCAGCATTTAAAGCGCAGAGCTTCTTACAGAAGGGATGTTCCGCTTTTCTTGTGAATCTTATTTAGTCAATTGAGGCACTTATCCCCCTTGGCAAGTTGGATATAGTACGTTATTACCCCGACGTTTTCCCCCAAGAGTTGCCTGGTCTTCCTCCTCCCCGAGAGGTGGAGTTTTGTATTGATTTGTTGCCCGGTACCACACCCGTCTCAAAGGCTCCTTACCGTATGGCGCCTGCAGAGCTTGAAGAACTCAAAAAGCAACTTTAGGAGCTTATGATTCAGGGGTTTATTCACCTTAGTGTGTCACCCTGGGGAGCTCTTGTTTTGTTTGTGAAAAAGAAGGACGGATCTTTGAGGTTGTGCATTGATTATCGAATGCTCAACCAGGTCACGATCAAGAATAAATACCAGTTACCGCGTATTGAGGATCTGTTCAATCAACTGCAGAAAGCTAGGGTCTTCTCTAAGATCGATCTTAGATCCAGATATCATCAGCTTCGGATCAAGGGAGCCGATGTTTCGAAAACAGCTTTTCGTACTCGGTACGGGCATTTTGAGTTCACTGTTATGCCTTTTGGACTCACTAATGCCCCAACAACTTTTATGGACCTTATGAACCGAGTGTTCAGGCCTTTCTTAGACACCTTCGTGATCATATTTATCGACGACATCCTGGTCTACTCAGAGAGTTGGGAGCAGCACCAAGAGCATTTGAGCATTGTCTTAGAGACCGTGCGAAGGGAGCACTTGTTTGCTAAGTTCTCCAAATGCGAATTTTGGCTCGAGGAAGTGATGTTTCTAGGGCACGTCATCTCAAAGGATGGGGTGTCTGTGGATCCTGCGAAGGTTGAGGCCGTGCTGAACTGACAACAACCAAGAAATGTGCGTGACATTCGAAGCTTTCTGGGATTAGCTGGATACTACCGCCGGTTTATCCAGGATTTCTCCAAGATTGCTCAACCTATGACCAAGCTGTTGAAGAAAGAGACTAAGTTTGTATGGGACAATAGTTGCGAGGCAAGCTTTCAGTCTCTAAAAGAGCAACTTACCTCTGCTCCTATCCTGGCCTTACCGTCTGACCAGGAAGGATTCATGATTTATATCGATGCCTCAGGCACGGGCCTGGGCGGGGTTCTTATGCAGAATGACCGAGTGATAGCATATGCATCTTGTCAGCTCAAACTGCACAAAAAGAATTATCATACGCATGACCTTGAGTTAGCCGCGGTATTCTTTGCACTATAGGTATGACAACATTACTTATATGGTGTGCAGTTCGAGGCTTTCACTGACCACCAGAGTCTCAAATACCTCTTTTCTCAAAAGGATCTAAATATGCATCAGCGGCGATGACTCGAGTTTCTTAAGGATTACGATTTTTCACTTTCCTACCATCCAGGAAAGGCGAATGTTGTAGCGGATGCCCTTAGCCGCAAATCCTTTGGAGTTTTGGTCAGTACGTTGGCTGCTGAGTGGAGGATGATCGAGGATTTTGTCTCGTGGAAACCTTTCCTTTCTTCAATAGGCTCGTTGCGTTTATCAAACCTCATAGTCTTTCCGGAGTTGTCTGCCTGAATTATTGATGAGCAGAGGATTGATCCATGCTATGAAAGGTTTAAGGCGAGTGCGGCTCAAGACGGTTCTTCGTTCCGTCTGAAGGAAGACATTAGTGTTTGGTTTAAAGATCGCCTTTGGGTCCCTAGTGACCCTGTTCTCAAGAAGGAAATTTTGACCGAAGCGCATGGATCGAAGTATACCATCCATTCCGAGGGCAAAAAATGTTTAAGGATCTGCAGAGGATTTTTTGGTGGAGCGGCATGAAGCGTGAGGTAGCAGAGTTCGTGTCTAGATGTTTGACTTGCCAACAGGTTAAGATCGAACACCAGCGATCGGGTGGAGTCACGCAGCAAATGGAGATCTCGTTATGGAAGTGGGAGGATATTGCTATGGACTTCGTTGTCGGGTTGCCTCGAACGAAGAGAAAGCACGACGTGATATGGGTAATAGTTGATCGACTCACTAAATCAGCGCACTTCTTGCCTTTTCGTCTCGGCCAGTCGCTCGACAGTCTTGCGAATATGTATATTCGGGAGATCGTTCGTCTGCACGGAGTGCCAATTTCTATTATATCCGACCTTGATTCAAGGTTCACTTCGAGATTTTGGGGGCAGCTCCAGCAAGCTTTGGGAACTAAACTAAAGTTTAGCACAACTTTCCACCCTCAGACTGATGGGCAGTCGGAACGCACTATTCAGACCCTGGAAGATATGCTACGTGCTTGTATGATCGATTGGCATGGAGAGTGGGATTCTCACATATGCTTGGCCGAATTTGCCTACAACAATAGCTACCACGCAAGTATCGGCATGGCCCCTTACGAAGCTTTATATGGGAGACCATGTCGAGCACCGGTTTATTGGGAAGAGGTAGGTGAGCGAAGGCTTGAGTCACCCATCGTACTCCAGCACTATACCCAGCAAGTGCAACGTATTCGGGAGCGTCTTTGTACTGCTCAGAGCCGACAAAAGAGTTATGCTGATCGCCGTCGTCGAGAGCTTTCCTTCGCAGTTGGAGATATGATGTTTGTTAAGATATCTCCGACAAAAGGTGTCTTCCATTTCGGAAAGAAAGGGAAATTGAGTCCCAGATATATTGGACCTTTCGAGGTTTTAGAGTGGATAGGTGGGACGGCCTATCGGGTGGCGTTACCTCCGCAATATGCTCAAATTCACAACGTTTTTCATGTGTCTATGTTGCGGAAGTACATCCACGATCCATCCCATGTTATTTGCTTTGGCGACGTGGATGTTCGCGATAACCTAACCTTCGAGGAAAAACCAGTGGGGATTGTTGATCGTTGCAAGCGAGTAACGAGATCAAGGACGATACCTTTTGTTAAGGTTCGATGGCGACACCATGGCTTCAATGAGTGTACGTGGGAGCCAGAGGCTGATATAAGAGATAAATACCCTGAATTGTATGCTTGGGTCTTTTTGCAATAAAATTTTGCGAACGAAATTCTTTTAAGGAGGGAAGGATGTAATGTCTAAAAAAAAAAAATCGAGTCTGACACATGTCGGACACGCGCCAGGCACGTGTCTTGGTCGACTGACGATCTCGGATCCAAGCCCAGCCCGGATCCGGCTTCTCGAATTTTCGAGAAGCCGGTACAACCCCCTTTTTAAAAGGGTTAGGGTGCCTCGGGCGAGGGCATTTGCCCTCGCTCGATTCTCTTTCCTCTCTTTCTCTCTCTCTCTCGTTCTCGGCTCAGCTCCGGTGATGCGCCGACCGGCGACCGCTCGATCGGCCATTCGGCAGCCACCTTGGTGGTGGTGAGCTCCCCTCCTCCGTGCTCGCGTCGACCGCCGCCTTCTCCTTCTTCTCCGACGACTTGCCGTCGGACTACTGCAGGTAAGCGTCCTTCTCCCTCTTCCCGAAGCTCGGGTTCGTCGGCAGGGGGCTTCGCCCCCTGCTGTTGTCCGTTTGTCGACAAAGGGCCTGGCCCCCTGCCATCGTCGGTGTGTCGGGGGGAGGCTTGGCCTCCTGACATCGACGATGGGTCGGCAGAGGGGTTTAGCCCCCTGTCGCTGGCGGTTTGTCGGCAAAGAGCCTGGCCCCCTACCATCGTCGGTGTGTCGAGGGGGGGGGGGAGGCTTGGCCCCCTGACACTGACAATGGGTCGACAGGGGGTTTAGCCCCCTGCCGCCGGCGATTTCGTCAGCAGGGGGCCTGGCCCCCTGCCTTTGTTTGTGTGCTGGCAGGGGGCGGAGCCCCCTGTCGCCTCTGTGTGCCGGCAGGGGGCGGAGCCCCCTGTCATTGCTTCTGTTTGGCGGCAGGGGCTTCACCCTCTGTCGCTGTTCGGTCTGTTGGCAGGGGGCTTGGCCCTTTGTCACCGTTGGGTTGCCGACAGGGAGCTTGGCCCTCTGTCACCGTTGGGTTGCCGACAGGGGGCTTGGCCCCCTGTCACCATCGGTTTGTTGACGGGAGG
Source organism: Nuphar pumila (assembly GCF_984573655.1). NCBI lineage: Eukaryota > Viridiplantae > Streptophyta > Magnoliopsida > Nymphaeales > Nymphaeaceae > Nuphar > Nuphar pumila. Next base: position 64,685,250 of record NC_143264.1, on the reverse strand, counting down.
CTTGGCCCTTGTCGTCGTTCTGTTTGCCGACAGAGGGCAGAGCCCCTGTCGCTTTTGTTCGCCAACAGGGGGCGGAGCCCCCTGTCGTTGTTCGGCTTGTCGACAGAGGGCTTCACCCCCTGTCACCGTTTTGTTTAGCGACAGGGGGAGGACCCCTCTGTCGTTGTTTGGCCTGTCGGCAGGGGGCTTCGCCCCCTGTCACTGCTCTGTTTGCCGGTAGGGGGCAAGCCCCCCTGTGATCTTTTCTGTTTTCTGACAGGGGGAGGCCCCCCCTATCATCATTTTTGTTTGCCGGCAAGGGGCGGGGCCCCCTGTCGTCTCTTCTGTTTGTCGGCAGAGCTCAGCCCCTTGTTGTCGCCTGCCGTTCGGGTTGTTCGTCAGAGGCCCTGCCTGCTGATCTCTTCTTGGCAGCCAGGCCCTTGTTTCGCTTTTGACTTATGCTAATCTCTTTAGCGTGTGCAGGTTGCACGACAGAGTGCCCGCGTGTCTCATGGCCTGAGACCCTTCGAACTTACGCGCGTAGACATGCAGGAACCCGCGACTCCCCAAGGTAGGGGAAAGTTGTGTGAAAGGATTTTGAATGAACTAAACTGAACTAAAGGAAAGATAATTAAACAATATGCTTATATACGTATATGTACGTCTTTTAACTCAAGGACGCGGTTTCGTGATCCTTGTCCTGTTTACTTTCCAGCATTTTACTTTCTGCTGCCGCCGCACTATATGTGCCCAGGCTTTCTTTTCTGTCTTTTTAACTCAAGGACGCGGTTTCGCGATCCTTGTCCTGTTTACTTTCCAGTACTTTACTTTCTGCTGCCGCCGCGCGATATGTGCCTAGGCTTTCTTTTCTGTCTTTTAAACTCAAGGACGCGGTTTCGCGATCCTTGTCCTATTTACTTTTCAGTACCTTACTTTCTGTCTTTTAAACTCAAGGACGCTGTTTCGCGATCCTTGTTCTGTTTACTTTACAACACTTTACTTTCTGTTGCCCCGTGCTTTATGCGCCCTGGCTATAATGTTTTTGCACCTTATTGCCTCGCTTGCTTATGCTGACTCATTTCTTGCTTGTGCCATATCGACTTCGATTATGCTATTATTCTGCCTTGCAGGTACCCTTAGAAATTGCTGTCAGTACTTGAGCTTTTTTGAGTATTTCTGGTGACTTGTGGCTATAAACTTAGCCTCATCTCTTGGCAGCTTTATACGATGCTATGATGTGTAGCACAAAGTAAATGGGCTTCATGTTCTGCTTTTGGATATCTCAATAAATGATAAACATGCGCCTTCACAGGCAAGATGCTCGAGTGGGTCGAATAGACCAGGGCATATAGAGCAAGGCGATGATGATGAATAACCCTTTATCGTACTTGTTCAGGCTGGTTCATCAAGAGAGAGGATGAATGGTACAAACCCTCCGATGGATAGGCCATTCATGTTCATTTTGGCAAAGATCCGACTTAACCAGTCATCGGAGGTAGAGGAAATTGCGTCACCATAAGTATCCCAGGTGGTAGTCGCCCGACACTTCTGTAGAAGTTGGATGCATCCGTCGACCCTTTCTAGCCTTTGGGGACTTGCTCTCTCGACCACAGGTCATTCTCTTAGGAGCGGACTCAGTCAGTCCTTCGGGGTATAATAAAATACATGGCATAATGAACCCCCGAAAGGATCTCGGCTGTTTCTACATTTATACATTATGCGTATCCACAATGTCTAGATAATAATCAGATCACAGTATGACATGCTCACAATTATTTATTCTCGTACTGCTTGCTTTCACCTTACTATCCGTCTGTTGTTTGCGATAGTTAAAAGGTATGCATGATAAGCTTGGTTGTGATTACTTACAGTTACATTGATACCATTGTACCACTAGTTTGCTTGAATTTATGATATATTGGTTAGTCTTGCTGTTCACTTGCGTAGATTGTATCTGTTTCTGCTTGCTTCTGTTCAAGCATGCTTTAGATTAGTTCATTTTATTCCTTTTGCGTACCTACCAGTTTTCAAGACTGACTCCATTCTTTATGGGTGTAGGTGACAGGTAGCTCTTCTTATAGGCGGCGGTGCAGATGCTACGTGGTCAAAGCTTCGCCTCTCTTGTCGACACGCTGGCTATTTGGTTTTGTACTTTTTTGTTGTTTTGGGGTGTACACCCTTCTGCCTTGTATAAATTAAACCCTTTCTTTTATGAATGTACTTTTTCTATACTCTGCTCACTATTTTGGTTTAGAAAATGAGCTTGTATTTGCGCTGAGTCTTTTTGCTAATGTACCCAGAAGAATTGACTTGTGTTTTTAAAATCTTTTGGTATCTTTAAAAATCTTTGCAGCAAACTTTGATTTTCGAAGGTATTTCTATGCAAACCTTTTTCTCTCAAGTCGAACTTCTGGGGCGTTACACCTAGGGGTGGCAAAACCTGACACGACCCGCCAACCCGCCTCTTAGGCGGGTTCGGGTTGGGCTTAAGCCAACCCTTTTAATAAACGGGTCGACCCGCCTAACCCGTTTATTAAACAGGTCGGGTTCGGGTTGGGGGTATGCCAACCCGGCTGACCCGTTTAATAAACGGGTTAGTCGGGCGGGTCAACCAGCCAACCCGTCTGCCAACCCACCAACTCGTCTGCCAACCCGACCCGCCAACTCGACCCGTCAACCCGACCCGCCAACCTGACCCGCGAACCTGAGAACCCGTTTACCCGACCCAACCCATTTATTAAATGGGTTGGTGGGTCGTGTCGGGTTACCCGTTTATTAAATGGGCTGGGTTCGTGTTTGCCACAGTCGACCCGTTTAATAAACGGGTCGGGTTCGGGTTGAGGTATGCTGACCCGCCAACCCGTCGGGTCGACCCGCCAACCCGTCGGGTCGACCCGCCAACCCGTCGGGTCGACCCGCCAACCCTACACGATTGCCACCCCTACATACACCTGTTGGGAGTTGAACATGAGACAAAGGGGTCAGCACCTTCTCCCCAGGCCGCTACCACTCAGGCGACCTGTGTAAAAGTGAAAATATCTTTCAAAAACCTAACAAAGTGCACCTTATCCATTTGAACTTGAAATATTGAAGTGATATTTGAATCTCAGAGGTAATGATGCATTTTAAGAAATGTTATTCCCTCTAAGAATGTTTTGATAATTTCATTTTGACATAACTAGCTTAAATCTAGCTTATATAAATGAAGAGAGAGAGAGAGACAGAGAGAGAATTTAAAAAGGAGAGAGAGAGAGTTTAAAAAGGAATCATGAGCTAGCACACGTCGCTTGTGTTCTTCTAACGAGGTTGGGGTCTCTAGAATTTTGTGCTCATGGATGTGGTGCAACAGCTACTGACAAGGCCCACATAAAATATGAGAATTTTGAGAGATCTCCTTTGCACGATGACAACAATAACACCTTCTTTTATGTCCTCGTGCACTCTATGGTACGCCTTGGTGCTGGAAAGTCACGCAAATGGGAAATGCATCTCATCTTAACCATCGAATGAAAAGTCACGACCTTTTAATATTTTGAAGTAATAGGTCTAACTTGATAAACATCGCGAACGGCTTTCACATTATCATTTGTCTATGGCCCTCTTGTTCGATGCCCATGGCCTTCTTCATCTTAAAAATTACTCGTTCAGTATTTTACTTGTTTTTGCATTCTTCTTAATTGACTAGCACCTTCTTCTTGGCTATATCTAACAAAGTCATTGGCCAACTGTCAGAAATTTATATGACAGAATCTAATTTCACTCTTTGACCAAGCCTTCAAGCGGTAATTGTTTAAACCCGAAGTCAAAGATTGTAGCCCATTATTGTTTTGAATTTGAGGCATGTGAGATGGGTTTAAAACCCTAACTTGTTGGCTCAAAACATGAAGGCCAGATCATTGATCCAGAGATCTGATTTGTCAAGCTCAATGGTCAACAACTTTGTTGGTGCAACCTAAATGCAATATCTTAATCATTAAGGGTAGGCCTTCCCTTTTCACAAGTTTAAATACCATTCTGCATATAGCGTCTGGCCCATTTGCATGCTTATGCCACAAAAAATTTTCCTTTTTTGAAGGATGTGATAAATGAACCAATACATGATGGGGGCACCAACCATTTGTTGTCCTTGACATCCCAGTTATTGAATTAATAAATATAGCAATAATAATGAAAAATATGGTGTTGTGATAAAACATAAAATAATGATAACAATAACTGCTATTATTTATTATTGTTGTTATTGACCTAGATGATGAAATGCCACCCCTTCCACTTTGGAATTACAAAGAAAAGAGCATAAATTAGCTTGGATTCCCTTATGATAAGATACTGGTATAATAACAAACCCATTCATGTGATACAAGCCATGTGTCCCTTTTGTTTCGCATTTTATAAGCTCAATCACATTATCTTTTTTCTTTGCTTTTCACTATACAAGGCTTGGAATTTCCCCTTCCCTCTCTCTCTCTCTCTCTCTCTCTCTCTCTATATATATATATATATATATATATATAAACCTACAAAATACAAAACCTACTAAATGAAACATGCTATTAGATTTTCATAAAATTACTGGCATTTTTTTCGAAATTTTGATCATAGAAATGCGATCTATATGCTTGTTTTTATAGGAATCACTTCTTAGAACAATTGATTTCGATGCATGGATAAGTTTTTATAAGGTTTCAAAAATCAACAACCTACAATTTTCATAAATTTTTGAGGATCCAAATACCCTTTTTTTTTTCATCCAAAATGCATGATGCAAGTGTCGATTTCTAGTAAATCAATCACTCTGAATACATCTGTGAGGTTAGAATTTAAAAAAATAACAACAAAAATCCACTATCATGTTTCATTTAGTAGATTTTGTATTTTGTAGGCTTTCATTTTCCTATATATCAATCGTGCTGAACACATCTATGGAGTCGGAATTTTAAAAAAAACACCAAAAATCTAATATCATGTTTCATTTAGTAGGTTTTCATTTTCCTATATATGTGTTCAACGTGATTGATTTAGTAGAAATCATCACTTGGATCATGCATTTTGGATAAAAAAATGGTATTTGGAGCCTCAATTCCAATAAGTGATTCCTATAAAAACAAGCATATAGATCACATATGTATGCTCAGAATTTTGAAAAAACACCAAAAATTCATGAAAATCCAATAGCATGTTTCATTTAGTAGCTTTTGTATTTTGTAGTTTCCATTTCTCTCTCTCTCTCTCTCTCTCTCTCTCACACACACACACACACATATTCAAATTCAAAGTTGAAATATGATTTTTAGAATTGCCTATAATAAAATGCCTTTTATAATCTTAGTATTCCCTAAATGTAGAACTATGAATATTATAAGAGGGAGAAAATCTCCATAAGGTTGATCCAAAGACCAAAAATATGTCAATACACCATCAACTACTATTATAAACAAATCACCTTCATAATTGTTAAAGAAGTAATTCTATCAGCATAGAAATTCTGTGTTAACCATATTCAAAACCAAAAGAGCCGAGGATCGCCACAAAAAAATTGGCACAAATCTTATTCAAGATTGGATTATGGTTCGACTGCTATGCCCGTTTCATAGAACTCAAAGGCCACTGTGGACGTGAACACAAGAGACAAGTATACAATGTTGCTTTTGGTTTGACAGGGATTGATCCTGCACACTCGAGTACAGCGTCAGCCCTATTAACTCTAGCATTTTCCGGTGATAGTCAAAAAAAAAAAAAACTACTGAACAGAATAACATCTTAAATGGTGTCATGCCCTTCTGTCATGACTAGAAAGTAATGGTACGATTAGGCTAACTGAAAACTCTACTTGCATGTGGGAAATTTGTTTCCTAACAAACCATTACAAAATGTGAAATCTAACATTTCGAAAACTTGTATTGGAAACTCATGCGAAACACTTTTTCCTATATATTGTGCGAAAAACCTGTTTCTCATTACATGAGAAACTTATTTACTTTGTGCGAAAATTACATTTTTATGCATTTCTCATGCATTTAACTTACATAAGAAATCTTTTTCCATAAAAAAGTGCACTTGCACGTACGCACGAGTTCCCGTTTCACATGGACCGCAAATTAAAGGTCGCGTTTCCTGTATTTGTTTTTCCAAGACGTTACTCGTTTTCGTCTCTTCTCCCAGCAACCTTGTGTAAGACATTTATATATTTATATGAATGTCCTGAACTCTAATAACTAAAGATGATTTTAAATTTTTTTGACTTTAAACAAACCATCCATTTGACTTGCACTATTCTGGAATATGGATTGGCTGGAAACCATAACGGTGGCACCGTGGAGGTGCCATCTGGATATGGTTTTCAGTCGACCCAACACCGAAGTGCAATAAAATAATGTTCGGGTGTAGTATTGCTGTGATATACTCGAGTATATGAAACTTTTTCTCTGGTTTGACCGACAAGTGTCCTTGTATGGATGGATTTTCTGAGGTGTTTGATATTCCACAGCAGTTTACGAGAGAGTTCGAGTTGAACGGGCTCTTAAATCATGTAATCGTTATTGGTAAAACATTTAGCTAGATAGGCTCTCTCTCACTCTTAATAATCCAAGGAAAAAGCCAGTCATCACCTACCGTACATTGGCTGGCCTCCCATTAGTAAAATCCTTGAGGCCAGTTCTCCCTGCATGCCCACCGGCGAGTACACTCAGCTTCGACCTTACGATAAAGAATGCCACCCATGGGTTTCGAACTTGTGACATCATGTGGGTGCAGGTTGCTCCTACGCCCTTGTAGGCGTAGGTCGTCCTACTTGCACACAGGAAGAACGAGATTGGCATCTGGGTGGCTTGCTTTTGTCATAATTTGTAAACCTCTTAATTCTTTATCCAATGAACTGGTAGCTAGGCGTTTATCTAGCCTCCTACATCACAACGATACGCGGATATGACTAGTGGGGGCTCCGCTTGTCTGGTAGGAGCAGCTAGTTTACGTCACCTTGTGTTGGGACGTTGCAGGTTCAAAACCCAATGGTATACTTGTATAACTGGTAGGGGTTTGCCTAACCCCAGCTTGCCTTAAAAAAAAAAACAATGATACGTGGATATGAGGAGAAGTGACGCGAGTTTGACTCACGATAATATTTTTTTTCGAAAAATAGGTCACATGGGCGGTTTTTCTAAATTTTAATCAAGAAAACTATCTTTTGATATTTTAAGGTATTAAAAAGAAAACTTTTATTGAAATATTATTGAGATTAATACAAAATTATTAACAAAATGCCTCAGCTTAATAAAAAAAGAAAAGAAATATATGGGTAAGTTTTTAGGACTTGGGTTACTAAACCATCACCTGCTTTGTAGAACCGGGATCCTTGTGGAAAAGATATCTCGAGTTCTACCCAAGATGACTACAGTTTCCATAAACCATATATATTATAGCCATTATGGATACAGAAGTGTCCAAGGAGGGAGTTTTTTGAGAGTGACCCAGAGTTCAAAGCTATACGACTTAGTGGTCCCACCGAAAAGAAGGCCTATAAATATTAAAGTTTGACAGTACAGATACCACTAGGTCTATCCTCAAAAGACAATATGTATGTCCTTTCTATGAAGCTTGACTTGGGTAAAATTTTTGGAACTGACTTGGAGAACAAGGAAGGGTAAAACTTGAGGGGTTCATGAGAGAAGTGGTCATTGGCATGCATGTGAACGACCTCTAAGATGACCACACACAAACTAGTAAAGAAGATAGAATGACAATTCTTTCCTTTCAACTTAATGCAAACAAATGCCGAATACAGTCAAAAGGAACAGAAAGACTAGCAGATCTGTCTGAAAAAAACACCTACTTTTACCTTTTATACCATCCCTCGGATGAAGTAATTAAGTGAAAAATCAACCTCCCTTTGGACTTAGATTAGTAAGTTATACTTTACATGAGAACAAGACCTTTGAAGAACTCATACCACCTAAACTTTTTAATGCCTTTATTGCCATTCCTTTGCAATTGGTGGCTCGTCGTCCACACTAGAGATTGTGGAAATTTGGTGTACTGTAGGGTGGGATATGATGGCGACGAGACAAAATGTCGTGTCTACTGGAAAATACCGTAAGCATCCATGACTGAAATGAAAATAGACATATTTGGTGTTTTCTTGCTTAAAGGAATTAGACACACCTTTTTAGGGCTTTTATGGTCGTCCAAACGTTGGAAACACTATTTGCTTGCACATGATTATTGATCAGTAATTCAGATACAGAAATAGATTGTTTGTTTGTTTTACTTAAGCCTCCTCGTTTACATTATAAGATTGGAATAATTGTTAAATACTTCGACACTTTATAGTGCTTGTAAATAGCCTTTCGCCTGAGAAATTCTTGATGTACCTCGGTAATGGACTTCCGCTTCCCTCTCTTTCAAAATCTTCAAACTTGCCATAAGAAGTTCACGTATTTTATCTTTATATCTCTCTTTGTGATTGTGCGTGCGTGTGTTTGTGAGACTACGCCAGTGCTCTTGTTGTGATCGTGTACCCTTGTGCTGTGTGTTTGTGTTGGTTTCCTTGACTCGTCAGGACCATTAGGTGCTTTAACTAGTACCAGAGCTTACTCGAGAATTGGAGGAAGAACAAAGAGGTATCTATCAAAACCATCGACGGTTGTTTGAGTTTGGTAATGGACTCAAAATTAGGTGAACTCCTTGGAAAGATCCATAAAGAAAAAATAGCAGAGAAGGAAAATACTGCTATGGAGGCAGTGAAAGTGTCCCGCCTGAAAGAAATAGTTAGCCCCATAGAGAAGCAGATGACCATAGAAAAGAATAACAAAATTATCAGCAGATGTTAGAGCATGTGCCAATGCGATTGAGATGAATTCAGAAAGTTAGACGGTGATGTGAGGGCGGAGGGCCACAGTCTAAGAACTAACATATCGATTAGGTATACAAAAGACAAAAATGCAAAAACTTCGAGAGAGATACAAAGTTTTAGAAAGGCTATTAGGAAATAGAATTGGTGGCATGGGTAATGCCAAAAATTCTAAAAATAGTGTAAATGGTGAAAACACAATGATGATCCGATACGAGAGGCCCAAATTAAAGTTAGTAGAGTCGACAAAGTTCAAACATGAAAGAGATGTCAGGATCTTAAAAAACTAGTTGTGGGACATAGAACAATTCTTCGATCAGGATAAGATTGAAGATGGTGTATATCAGATTCGTACTGCGACTAGGTATTTGATTGATGATGCCGTCGTATGGTGGAGGACACAATATCAAAGCATGGAACGAGGAAGATTAATGATCGAGTCGTGCGACGACCTTAAAAAAGAAATGAGAAAATATTTCCTTCCACACAATGCCAAGAAAATTGCACGTGACAAACTAATGGCACTGAGGCACATAAGGACCATTCAAAAATACATAGCCGTGTTGTCATCCACAATGCTCAATATCGAAGATATGGCAAAGAAGGACCATATCTATTTCTTCAAAAGGGGATTAAAGTTTAGGGTTCAACAAGAGTTAAATAAGATGAAACCGACTGACTTTGTCAATGCTATGGCAGTGGCAGAACATATGATCAAACTTTCCCCCCGTGGGGGACCTCAAACAAGGTCGTTCCGTAGGGACGATCGGGTTGATACAACAGTGGCCAAGGGAGGAATCAATATCGACCACCTCCTCATGACCAAAGAAATCAGAATCAATCACGACTAGAAATACTTCTGAGAAATACACTAGCCCCACCAAATCAACACTCGAGATATCCCCCCAAACCTTTGGTGTTGGTACTACCGTGAAAATCACTTCACATGGAAATGCCCCAATCAGAATCAAAGAAATGCGAAAAGGAGGACCGCGAATGCTATCAAAGTAGATGAGGAACCCATATAAGAGGAGATCAAAATGGAGGGCCTACAGAAGGTGAACACATTAGAGTGGTCCACCTCTGCAGTGCCCACAACTAAAAAGTAATTGATGTACTTAGAAGTGTCTATTAATGGAAGGGCTACCAACACGATGGTCGATAGGGGGCTACACATAACTTCATTACTGAGGATGAAGCAAGAAAGCTAGGCTTGCGATGAGATCAGAAAACCAGTAGCATGAAAGAAGTGAAATCGGCCGCGCAACCTATCTTGGAAGTATCTAGGGGCGTGACAGTCAGAGCCAGGAAGTGGATTGGTAGAACTGACTTTTCGATTTCTTCATTGGATGATTTCAAGGTAATCTGAGGTATGGAGTTTCTACGGGTGAGTAAGGCTATGCCGATGCCATACCTGGATGTCATCAACTTCATGGGTGAGGAGTCCCCATGCATGATCCCCGCTTCAATATCATCGTCATCAAACACATGCATGATTTTTGCTCTACAAATCAAGAGGGACCTCCAATGAGGCGATCAAACATTCCTGGTAGCAGTGCGAGAGGAGGAAGAGATGAAGCCTCCTGAGGATGTTCCATCACCAGTTGCTACCATGTTAGAAGAGTTTCAGGAGGTAATGCCCTCTGAGTTGCCAAGAAAATTTTCACCGCGAGGAGAAGTTGATCATCAAATAGAGTTAGTGTCAGGTGTGAGACCTCCTGCCATGGTGTTGTACAATATGACCTGCCATAATTAGAAGAGATTAGAAGGCAACTTGATGAAATGTTAGATGTTGAAATCATCTGACCATCGAAGGCGCCTTTTGGTACCCCTGTATTGTTTTAAACCAAGCATGATGGGTCCAAGAGATTATGTGTGGATTATAGGGAACTCAACAAGTTGACTATAAAGAGAAAATATCCTTTGCCCCTAATTGCCGATTTGATCAATTAGTTGGGGAGAGCTCGAGTTTTCTCAAAGTTGGGCTTACAATCGAGATATTGGCAAGTCAGGATTGTGAAAGAAGATGAGTCCAAGACCACATGTGTTATGCAAGACAATGCCTTCAAGTTTTTGGCGATGTCTTTTGGCTTGACGAATGCTCCTGCAACTTTTTCTACTTTAATGAACGAGATATTCTATTCGTACCTTGAACAATTTATTGTCATATATCTGGATGACATCGTTGTTTATAACAATAACATAGAGGAACATGTGCACTCTCTACGCGTGGTGTTTGAGACCCTGAGGAGCAGTGACTTGTATGTTAAGAGAGAAAAGTGCATGTTTGGCCAGAAAGAGATTAGTTTCCTAGGCCATGTGATTGGGGATGACTGTCAGAAGGTGAAGGCCATTCAGAACTGAAAAGTTCCAACCAAGGTTTCCGAACTTCGATCCTTCTTGGGACTAACAAACTACTACCATCGGTTCATCAGAGGTTATTTTGCTATTTCAGAACCACTAACAAAATTGTTAAAGAAGGATAAGAAGTAGGAATGGCAAGAAGAGTGCCAGAAAGCATTTGAAACATTAAAAGAGGCCATGGCGAAAGAACCGATATTATAGTTGCCCAACCATGAGAAGCCATTTGAAGTGTACACAGATGCATTTGATTTCTCCATTGGAGGTGTGTTGATACAGGACAAACACCCCATTGCTTTCGAGAATCAAAAGCTGAATAGTGTTGAGCGGTGATACACTATACATGAAAGAGAGATGACCACTATTGTCTATTGCCTATGCACCTAGATGCACTATCTACCGGGGTCGTCGTTTGTTGTCTATGCAGATAATGTCGCCACACACTACTTTCAGATCTAGAAGAAGCTTAGTCCTAAGCAAGCTTGGTGAAAAGAATTCCTAGCTGAGTTTGACATGATTTAAGATAACAAGTTTGGCAGGACCAACATAGTGGTAGACACCCTAAGTAGGAAGACCGAGTTGGTGGCCTTGGTTAAAGATGATATCGTGAGCACAATACCTTGTAGTGACCTCCTCGACAAGATTCAGGAGGGCTTGTGGGAAGTCTCCATGGCACAACATCTCCTTTCTTTGGTGAAAGAGGAAAAGACGATGCGATTTTGGCAACAAGAAGAACTCTTGATGACAATAGGAAGTCAAGTATATGTACCCTGATGGAAATCCTTTTATCAAGAGATACTGAAGGTGTGCCATGACTCTCTCTAAGCCGAGCACCCAGAACAAGAGAGAACATTTGTGTATTGATTGAGCGAATATACTATTGGCCACAAATGTTTGATGACGTAGATGGCTACATATGCACTTGCCTAATCTGTCAACTAGACAAGGCCATAAATCATAAGCTTGCAAGATTACTAGAACCTCTCTCCATTCTGAGTCGACTGTGAGAGAATATATCAATGGACTTCATCGTGAGTCTATCGAAGATGAAGGAGTACAACATCATATTTGTTGTGGTTGATAGATTCTCTAAATATGTGACCTTTGCACCTGCTCTCACCAATTGTTCAGCTAAAGACACAACCCTAGTTTTTATGAAGCATATAGTAAAGTATTGGGGCAACCCCAAAAACACTATCAGTGATCGCGATGCCCATTTCACGGGTAAGTTTTGGAGAGAAGTCGTCTAATTATTGGGATCCAAACTGCATTTCTCTACTGATTTTCATCCATAGATGGATGGCCATACAATCTTCAAAAGAGTGAATCGTCAGGGCACAATCCCTTCGAGATTGTGACAGGGCAACAACCACAAACACTACACTCTATAGCAGCTCATGGTCTGGGCAAGGCACCCTTCGCATATCATTTTGTCAAGAACTGACACGACCAAACTAAATTGGCCAAGGTGCTTCTATATAAAGCTGCCAAGCAGATGAAGAAGTGAGTGTATCAAAACCACCGACTAGCTGAATTTCGAGTCAGGGATAAGGTGTTAGTCAAATTATACCTGGAAGAATGACAGTATTTCTAGGACACCATTGAGGGCTCATTCGAAAGTATGATGGACCCTTTGTCATCATTTAAAGGATTGGTAACTTGGCGTACAAGCTAGACCTCCCTGCCATATTTCAAGTCTACCCAGTCTTTCATGTATGAAATTTGAAGCCCTTCAATGAAGATGTGCAATCTATCTCAATCAACTCCATCGTCAACACTAGTATCAACCTACAAAGAAGTTGAGTTTGTCATGGATCATGTCAACAAGTACCTTGAAGAAGTGACAAAGTATCTCATGAAGTGGAAAGGATTACCAAAGAACGATGTCAGTTGGGAGATTTTGTGCAACATCCGTTAGTTCCAGCAACATATTAAAGAACACCACCAACAAATAGCATTGTGGTTGACGTCAGTTTAGGCAGGAGAGCATGTTGCACTAGTTCCAGGATACTCACACTGCACTATGACTTTGGTTGTTGTGCACACAGGCACAATGGTATTCAGCGCACACAGGCGCTTTTTTTGACTTAGCGCACGCAGGCACATAACTCTTACGCACACAAGCGTCGATGAGATAGCGCACACAGGCACGGGTGTCAGTTGCACACACATGCTCTATCCAGGTAAAGTACACACAAGCATTGATCGAAACATGCACACCAAGGCATCAACTGTGATGAGTGCATACAGGCGCTCACTGCGTTGCGTGCGCAGGCACATCATCAATACCTTGCACATGTAGGCACTCAATTAGTAATCAACGCTCGCAGACATTGCAGATCGCTGTGCATGTAGGCACCAACTCCTGTAGAATGATCTGCACACACATGCCAGAAGTAGTTTCTCTCATAGACAACTACTAATTCTACTAAGCTTCAGTGCAGGTACTAATCACATCGCCTTGGTGACTGTCATAGGAGATTAGCGGTAATATCTAAGGAAAATAAAAAATGAAATAACAAGGAAACTTTTGCCAATGCATTTAGCTCAGGCCACATAATCAATGCAATGAGCAAGCACTCAATGTCACTGGATGCATGCGCAAGTTGATTTGGTCTTGAGATGGAAGAGACGTCTTCATATCCACGCTAACGCCCGGTGAATACAGATTGATGTTGCAAGGCATTCCGATCATTCTTGCATGTGCAATAGTATATATTGAAGACACTATACTACAAATACATAAAATAAGGACTGAGTTATTGCACTCAGCTGGATGACGACGATCAATGATCTAGAGCTAGACTGTAGCTCTTAGGCATATAAGAAGCAAGTAGACATTTGAATGACAGTGGACCGTGCTCTGCAGAAATCTAATAGGATACCAAAGTTTCTTTGAGGAATCGATCAATGAGCTTTCCAGTGAACTTGAACGAATGGAAGATGATGTGAAGTCTTTTCAAGCGATTCGTGAATCCCTTAAGAAGCCAAATCCTCTTCAAGAGGACAATCTCCTAATTTAGGAGCCCAAAACAATTGTATTTCATTTCTTAAATTTCAAAAAGTACATAATGATCAAATTTTACAAACTTGACCTATTTATACTATCACTACAAAAAAAATGTGGATTAGCGATGGATGATATCCGTCACTAATCCATCTCTAATCCATCGCTAAATAGTTTAGCGACGGATTGGCAATAGATTAACGATGGATAGCGTGTGTCGCATAATTCTGGTCGGTAATTAGTGATAGAACTTATCTGTCGCTACTTTCGTAGCTAATTTGCGACAGATAATTAGCGACAAACATGATTAGTCGCGAGTACGTCACTATTTTAAATTAGTAACGGATAATATCTGTCATGAGTTCGTCGCTATTTTAAATTAGCGATGGATATTATCCGTCGCTAAATTTTTTTTTAAAAAAATTTAAAAATGTCGGGTGGTATTCCGACAGCAATAGGCCAAACTTGTACCACACCACACATGCGTTGCACCCGAGCAGCCCAGCCCGCCACTGCGGAGTCTTTTGCACAAGACCGACATGCTCTCCAGCGCGCTCTCCGACGCCCTCCCGATCTGGTTCCCTGCTTTTCTGTCCCGGCCCGCCATTACGGGGTCTTCTGCACAACGCAGGAGAGTGCACCTCCGAACCGGTGCACTCTCATGTGTGCTCTCCGGCGCCCTCTCAACCTTCGGCCCAGCCCGCCACTGCGGGGTGTTCTGCACAATGTAGTGGTTGCACCTCTAAACCGGTGCGCTCTCCGGCGCCCTCCTGGCCTGGTTCCCTCGCTTGTTCGTCGACCTGAAACCATAACCCCCAATAGAATCATTAGGTCAGGAACAAAAAGCCACGCTTGAAAAAGAAAACAACTTACCGGACCAAAGAGGTCAAGCCGACTTGGTCCTACAACGTCGGTGGGCGACTCCGACACCTCTTCTTGCTCGCGTTCCTCTGCCATGAAGTCGTCATCGTTCGAGAAGTTATCGGTTTAAATTTTGAATGGGGAGAGAGAAAAAATTTTGCGCCTTAGATGAGACGGTTTAAATAAAAAATTAGTGACAGATTAGCGAGGGAATAATGCCCTCGCTAATTTCATCTCTAATTAGCATTTTTCTTGTAGTGTTTGGCGAATTTTTTTTTTTGTCGCTAATCTGTCGCACATTAGCGACTGAATTATGAGGGAGATATTTTCGCCGCTAATTTTGTAAATATTTCGAATGTTAGCGACAGATAGTTTTCTCTCGCTAATCCGTCGCACATTTGCGACGAAAAAAAAATTCATTGCAAATGTCCATCGCTGATCCATGTTTTTCTTGTAGTGTATTGGCTTAAGCATTGGCGCCATGGCTTGGGCTGCCCAAGCTTCAAATCCCATGGTTGATGATCTTATTCCACTGACTGACACCATGCCATCGTGTACACTACTGATTGTTGTCACACACGCATTGTGCATGTGCACCAACTGCCTTGTCTACTATACCTCTAGCATGCCCACATTGCCTGTGCAACAACTGTTCTTCCCTGCACTCATCCTGACTCTACTATGATCCTCTGCCATGCACAACGACTGGACACTCTTACCTTGGTAGCTGGGTTTTCACTTCGGTCTGCATCAATCCCTCTATCTTGAAAATTTCCTAGTCCTATAAGAAGAAATCTGGAAAATTTCTTACGGATGTTGAAATCCCATTCTCGAGTAGCTATGACTTCTCCCTCATTGTCCCATTCGATTAAATATCTCTTTACTCATCTATCACATTTTTGCTCTTTTTGAGTTCTCAAAACTCTAGTGGGCTGCCTTGTAACTATTGCCATGCTTTTTTTTATTAGGGATCGGTCTATGGTAAGCATTTAGTCAAGATACATGAAAAACTAGATGCACACATACTCTTTGAGGTAACTTCTACTTATAGGCAACTTTTTCAATTCGTACAATTATTTGATAAGGACCAAAGTATCTTGGAGTGAGCTTTATGATGGGAGCCTTACTAAAAAAAATTGTCCATATGTGATACGTTTTAGCCAAACCCAATCTCCAACTTGAAACTCTCTATCCTTTCTTTGCTTGTTATAAATTTGTCTCATTCGAGTTTGGGCGCGCTCAATGTTTTGCTTCAAAATTCTTAATATTTCATCTCTTTCTCTCAATTGCTTCTCAATTGTAGGGGATTTTGCCAATCTATATTTATAGAAAAGAGGTTGAGGAGGTGTACGACCATACAAGGCTTCATAAGGTGTCATTCCCGTAGAAGAATGGAATGAAATATTATAACACCACTCGTCCCAAGAAAGAAACTCGACCCATGCTTCTTGCTTTTCACTCGTGAAGCATCTCAAGTAGGTTTCAAGTGCTCGATTAACTACCTCAGTTTGCCTGTCGGTTTGAGGATGGCTTGCCATGCTATAACATATCTTAGTGCCCATCAATGTGAAGTATTCCTTTCAAAATTTGCTAAGATTGGGTCTCTATCACATATGATAGTATTCGGCATACCATACAACTTTGACACATTTTGCAAAAATAACCATGCCACTAATTGAACCGAATGTGTGCTAAGCAATGCAATGAAGCGAGCAAACTTTGTAAGTCTATCAACAACTACAAAGATGACTTCTTTCTTTTGAGAAGGAAGCTTCTCGATGAAATTCATACTTATATCGGTTCAAGATTGTGAGGGAATAGACAAAGGATGTAATAATCCGGGAGATCGAATACCCTCATATTTGTTTGCTTGACAAACTTGGCATTCTCGCACATATTTCCTTATGTCTCTCCTCATTCCAGGCCAACATAACTCAGACTTGATTCTTTTTCAAGTTTTATGCATACCTTCATGTCCTCCATCTCTTGAGTTGCGGAAGTGTTCCAAAACATTTTTGAGAAGAGGAGAGTCATTAGGCAACACAAGCTTACCTTCGAAATATAACTTGTCTCTCTTCACCAAGTAAGATAGATGACTAGTAGAGTCTTCTAACAACTCCTTGATGATCTTTTGAATTTCCTCACTCTCAACTTGAGCTTGGCTCAATCGATCCCCGAATGTGTAAGTGACTTTGAAAATGATTAGGAGAGAGTCATTTTCCATCTTTCGAGACAAGGCATCAATTATCATATTTTCAACACCCTTTTTATACTTAATTTCAAAATCATACCCCATGAACTTCGTCAACCACTTTTGTTGAAGAGGAGTTGACACCCTTTGTTGCAAAATGTATTTGAGACTTTGATGATCCATTTGGATAAGGAAATGTCTTACAAGTAAGTAGGGTCTCCACTTCTCTAAGGCCAACACAATGGCAAGAAGTTCTTTCTTATAAGTAGAAATGGCTTTGCTCTTTTCTGAAAGAAATTTGCTTAGGTAAGTCAATGGATGTCACTCTTGCATTAGGATTGCCCCTATCTCGATGTCACAAGTATCAGTCTCTAGCAAAAACACTTTGTCGAAGTCAGGTAAACTAAGAACCAGTGGCTCTACCATCGCTTGCTTAAGCTTTTGGAAAACTTGTTCGGCTTCACTATTCCAACCCCATGAATTCTTTTTCAACAATGAAGTAAGTGGTTGGAAAATAATACCATAATGTCGAATAAACCGACGATAATACCCTGTGAGACCCAAGAAACTTTGCAATGCTTTGATGGTGTGCGGAGTAGGCCAACTTGTCATAGCCTCTATTTTGTCCGGATCGACACTCACACCTTAGCTTCCCACTATATGTCCAAGATAAGACACACTCTCTTGTCCAAAGCTATATTTGCTTCGCTTGGCAAAGAGAGTATGTTCTCTTAACATATTCAACATAATTCACACGTGCTTGAGGTGATCGTCTCAAGTAGAACTCTAGACCAATATGTCATCGAAGAATACCAACACGAACTTTCTTAATATAGGTCTAAAGATGTCATTCATAGTCCTTTGAAAAGTGGCCGGCACATTGGTCAAACCAAATGGCATAACCAAGAATTCATAGTGACCGTCATGAGTTCGAAAAATGATCTTAGCTATGTCCTCCTTAGCCATTCAGATTTGTTGATATCCAGCTCTCAAATCAAGCTTGGAAAAGTACTTTACGCCAAACAACTCATCCAATAACTCATCAATTGCCAGAATTTGATGTTTGTCCTTGAATGTCACCTCGTTCAATGCTCTATAATCAATACAAAACCACCATGTGTTAGACTTCTTGTGCATAAGAAAAACCAACGAAGAATAGGCACTTGAACTTGGTCGGATGATGCTACTTGCAAACATCCCTTGCACTAATTTTTCAATTTCACTCTTTTGTGCAAAAGCATACCGATATGGTCTCACACTAACTGATCCTTGCCCTGAAAGAAGAGAAATGCGGTGGTCTTGAGTACGTGAAGGAGGTAACCCCTTGGGTTCTCCAAAAACATCCCCATAAGACTCAAGTAATTCACCCATGTCTGACGAAATATTATTTTACCATTTAGACTCCTCTTTTGACGCAATCAATTGTGCCACACATAAAAAAGTTATATGAGTAGCCCAAAAGATTTTGATGGCCGCTTGTCCATCAATCACCTCACCATCTTGTGTGGAGTTGGCCCTTAGAACCATCGGTCAACTCACTTTAGCGAATGACATTTTCATATTTGTGAAGTTGTAAGTGACACTTCCCAAAGAGCAAAGACAACACATTCCCAAGACGATATCAACACCATGCATAGGTAACACAAACAAGTCAAGTTTGAAATGTGAATCTTAGAGATTGATCTTCACATCCACGCATAATTGCCCACATTTGAGATGACTTCCATCTCTTACCATGACATCAAACATTTGATGCTCGTGTGGGCAAAACTTGAACTTCAACACTAAGCCCTCTCTCACAAAGTTGTGGGTAGACCCCATGTCTATTAGAACCTCCACTTTCTTGCCGGATAAAGTGCTAGAGACTCACATGAAATTAGGAATAGATTTGCTTTCCAAAGCATAGCATTAACTAATTGGTTCTTGAATTGCTTCAATTTCTTCTTGGTCCAACTCATCCATGGTCTCTCCTTCCAACTCATAGTCAGCTTCATTATCGGTTACTATTAAACACTTTAAAGTTTTGCATTTGTGACCCTATATCCAATTGCATTTATAATTAAAACAATCATTTTTTCTGCAATTCATCCATCTCTTGCGTTCCATCTTAGGGTAGTTAGAACCCCAAAACTTAACTCCTTTGTTTGGTGTAGGCCATGGTATGAATTTGGAGTTGTGATTGACATTCATGGAGCTTTTGCCATAACCGTGCATTCTCTTGTGTTTTTCCTCTATAATGCGAGCTTGAAGATAACACTCTTTAAGTGTGTGTGGATTTTGATCTAAGAGCTCATATCGAATATCACCTTTCAACCCACCAAGGAATGTGCTCAAAAGAGCATCATCATTCCATTATCTACATAAGGAACACAAACCCTCAAATTGCGCTTGGTATTCTTGAATGGAACCCACTTGGCGTAGTTGCTTTATTTCCACCCCATGATTTGTGTATGGAGTTGGCCCGAATATCTTGAGTAGCTCCCGCTCAAGCATGTCCCAACTAGGGTACCCATGTCGTTGGTCAAACCAACAGAACCATCAAAGAGCGCTCATGCCTCACAATATGACACATCTAACCTTGTGCTCATGCCTCACAATATGACTTATGAAAAATTATCGTGCCTTATACAACCATTCCAAAGGATCTTTTCTAGGGAATGTTGGAAATGACAATTTGACTGACGGTGGTAGATTTGCTTCATTGTAATTTTCATGATACACATAGGCTTGGTAGCCAAACTCACGCTCGGGCGTGTGGTCATTTTCGTGTGGAGTATACCCACGGTTTGGACTCATTATAGGCGCATTTTCTTCTTCACCGTACTGTTCAAATTTTTAGTGGAATCATCTCGTGTGTTTGTAGCCATGCATCACATCATTTTGCTTAAGAAATTCTTCATAGAGCCTGTCGTGCACTAGGGAGTTCACCCTCGACCTGTCACCGCACACATGGCCAGTGGTGCCGAATGCAGTGTGCATTTGCAATGCTATGTCATGCACAGGAACGCTCACGTTGAATGCAGAGCGTGCGTCGTGTGCTGTTGCGTAGCACATTTGCACACTCGCGCTTGGTGCATCACGCACAGGTGCATAGCTTATATGTGCGCTCGCACCTGATGTGCTGCACACCAAGGCATTAGCACCATCTATTTGAGCATAATTCACAAAGCCCCTTGCGGCTTATGCCTCATATAGAAACCCGCTTGCATTTTGCACATTGCGTGTGGGCACGCCGCGCACATGCAGGTGACCTGCAGAGTCATCAATCGGTTGCATATACTGTGTCTGATGTCGAAATCCCTGTGCATCACGTGTGTGTGCGAGGGATGGATAGGCTACATGATCAGAATCTCCCAGCAAGTGTGCGTCAGATGCGCACACGTCATAAGAAGGCTCAATCAGTTCTAGTCTCTTTCCCTCCACTCAAGCTGTGACTTCAGGTCGGCGAACATCGCCTTAAGCTGCTATTATAGTGATGCTAGCTGCATCTCAACACCAGTCATCCGCCCGTCCACCTGGTCCATTTTTCCCTCTAGGGAAGAGGTTTGAGCCGATTCTTCATCCTTGCATACGCTGATGCATTATTGCAACTGATCAAAAACTCCTTCTTTAAGCGGCATTGCTTTCAGTGACATGCTGCTCTGATACCAAATGTTATGCTGCTTTTAGCATACTCACACTGCACTACGACTTCAGTTGCTGTCCATATAGGCACAATGCTATTTGGTGCACACATGCGCTCCTTTCGACTTAGTGCATGTAGGAGCAGAACTCTCACGCACACATGCATTGATGAAATAGCACACACATGCGCTATTCAGGTAAAGTGTGCACAGGCGTCAACTGTGAATGGAGCATGCAGGCGCTCACTGTGTTTCATGCGCAGGCACACCATCAATACCTTACGCACTCGCAGGTGTTGCAGATCACTGTAGGCGCCAGCTCCTGCAGAATAAACAACACACACACATGAAGTAGTTGCTCTCATAGACAACTACTAGTTTTACTAAGCTTTGGTGTGGTAACTGCAGTGTTGTGAGAGGCGTACGCCTCAGTACCTGAAGCGTACGCCTCAGAGGCGAGGCACATGCTCAAGGTACTGAGGCGTTGCTGTGATGCGCCCCTCGTCAACCTCCGACCAGTTGTGACCACCGACCACCGGAGTTGCTGTGCTGCTGCTCAGTCTTCTCCGACCGGCATATCCCTCGCTTTCGTACCAGCTGGGCGGGTGGTCCTTGTTAGAGAAAAGGAAAATATACTTGTAAAAATGAAGAAAAAACACTTAGTTTTTTTCTGTGTCTACTCTTTTTCACTTTTTCATTTGGATGCTGTCACCTTTTATATTAGACGGAAAGAAGAAACAATCAACCCACGTTCCCATGCAAGGGAGTGGTGCCTAAAACTAACTCCTAAAACTACTTCAAGGACTATGCACTACCCGTGCAACTAGGAAACACAAACTCAAATGAAAACAAACTGATTCCTACTTTATTGCGCACGAACTTAACCAACAATCACCCCCTAAGCTCGTGCGTATGCTTGATCTCAACCATACCGATCCTCTCTCGAAGCTCCAGGAACTTGGCACGACCAAGCGCCTTGGTCAGAATATCCGCTAGCTGTTTTTCCGTCGCCACGAACTCTACTGCTACCTTGCCATCCTCAATACATTCACGGATAAAATGATACCTCGTCTCGATATGCTTGCTCCTATCATGAAATACCGGGTTCTTGCACAAAGCAATCGCTGACTTGTTGTCAATTTTAAGCGTGACTGCCTCAGGTTCCTTCCCGACCAAATTGCCGAGTAAACGAGACAACCACACTCCCTGACATGCCGCTGATGTAGCTGCAATATACTCTGCCTCACAAGAGGAAAGAGCTACCACTCTCTGTTTCTGACTTTGCCAAGTGACAGGAGCACTACCATAGAAGAACAACACCCCCGTAGTGCTTTTCCGGTCTTCCAAATCTCCAGCCATATCACTGTCACTAAACCCGGTTAAAACAGCTTGGCTTTCTTCCTTCTTTCTCCCATAAAAACATCCAAGAAAACACGTCCCCGCAATGTAACGGAGAATTCGTTTCACTGCAACAAAATGTTCCTCGTGAGGTTCCTGCATGAATCGGCTCACATAACCGACAGAGAAAGCCAAGTCAGGGCGAGTGTGAGTTAAGTACCGAAGGCACCCAACTATACTCCGGTACTTAGTGGCATCTACGAGTGGTGTAGCACTGATCTTGGACAACTTGAGACGATTCTCCATGGGTACATGACATGGATTGCACCCTGCCATACCACTTTTTTCTAGTAATTTTTTCGCATAAGCAGATTGCCTTAAACCAATGCCGTCCGCACTTTGAACTACCTCAATGCCGAGGTAATAAGATAGACGTCCCAGATCACTCATGCAAAACAAACTCTTCATCTCAAGCTTGAACTTTTCAATCCCATCCTTGTCCGCTCCCGTGATAATGAGATCGTCAACATAAACTCCCACCAACAACATTCTTTCGCCAGACCCACGCGTATATAAGCCATATTCCACTGTACTCCTTCTGAAACCCAGGGACACCAAACTCGCATCCAACTTGGTGTTCCATGCTCTTGGAGCCTGCCGCAACTCATACAAGGCCTTCCGTAACCGAAGTACCTTGTGTTCCTGTCCAGCGATAATGAACCCGAGAGGTTGCGCCACATAGACTTCTTCTTTTAGTTCGCCATTGAGGAAGGCGGACTTCACGTCCATGTGATGTAAAACCCACCCCTCATGTGCTGCCATCGCAACCAAGAGTCGTACAGACTCAAGACGGGCCACGGGCGCAAAAACCTCTTCAAAATCAATGCCTTGTTTTTGAACATATCCTTTTGCGACCAACCATGCCTTGTGCTTGACAATCGTACCCTGCTCATCTCGCTTCACCTTGAAAACCCACTTGAGACCAATTGGGCGATGTCCCACCGGTGGATCCACCATCTCCCATGTATGGTTCTTGATGATGGAGTCCATCTCCTCCAACATCGCCTTGCGCCACCACTCTTCTTGCTCTGCTTCCGCGAAACTTGATGGTTCTTCTGCTGAAGTGAGAAGTAGTTCCTCGAGATTCTCTGGTTCCATTGGCGCTGTTGAATTATAGATATCACTAAGATTTCGATATCTCTGTGGTTGAGTCGGATCAATGGCGGTATCGAGTTGAGAACTTGGAGATTCATGTGACACAGGATCACTCCCCAAGCCATGCTCAACCAAACCCGAAACCAGTGGACTTTGAACTGGACTCACGGCTTTAGTCGAACCAAGCTCGTGTAAACCTGGAGACGGCATTTGCTGTTGCTGTGCCGGACTGTTCGCAACTGATCTCGGTTCAAGCCCCGCGGCTTCTACCTCGCCTCCTATACTCCACACGGCTCCATTTCCCTTTTCTTCATGGAACTCAACTGACTCCCACAAACTTGTGCCATCATCCCACTGCCATTTCACGTTCTCTTCAAACAACACATCACGGCTAACAATTATTCTACCCCGACGAGGATCGAGCAAGCGATGTGCTTTGCATCCATCCTCAACACCAAGATAAACCAACTGTTGACTCCGGTCGTCAAGCTTCTTCAAATGTGAAGCCGCCACCTTCGCATGTGCCAAACAGCCGAACACTCGCAAGTGCCCCAAGTGAGGTTTCTTCCCCGTCCAGGCTTCAAATGGAGTTCTCTCTCCCATTGCCTTCGTTGGCAAACGATTCAAAAGATAAACCGCATGCCTAACTGCTTCTCCCCAAAGCTCGCCCGGAACCTTCATGCTTTTCAACATGGATCGTGCCATCCCAACCACAGTCCTGTTTTTCCGCTCGACAACGCCGTTTTGCTGTGGCGTGTAGGGCGCTGTGAGTTGTCGCCGTATACCCGCTTCTTCGCACACCTCTGCAAATGCTTTACTTAGGAACTCGCCGCCTCGATCAGACCGCAGCGTTTTGATACGTCGTCCACAACATGTTTCAACTAAAGCCTTGAACTTCACAAACTCCGCACATGCTTGGTCCTTACTTTTCAAAAAACACACATGCAACCATCTTGAATAATCATCAACGAATAACATAAAGTACTTATTTCCTCCACTTGTCGATGGAGTAATCGGCCCACAGAGGTCGACATGAACCAGCTCCAGCCACTCCTTTGCTCGGTGCGATGTCTTTTGCGGGAATGCTCCCCGCGTTTGTTTTCCCACCAAGCATCCGTGGCATAATTGGTTCGGATGAGTGATTAGTGGCACTCCTGCTACCATGTTCTTGTCAACGAGAAATTTCAAAGCCTTGAAGTTGACATGACCGAGACGACTATGCCATAGCCATGCCGGATCCTCCATCTTTGTGAGCAAGCAAATCGGACTCGCCCTTGTCAACTCAATATGGTACAGCCTGTTTGAAGACCGAGGTACCTTCATGAGCAACTGCCCCGTCGGTATCTCCAACACCTCCAGCTTGTCTCCGTCCATCACCACACGGTAGCCGACCTCAGTCATTTGTCCAAGGCTTATGAGATTGCTACACAGCCTTGGAATATAGTAGACATCTTTGAGAGCCCACTGATCTCCATTCTTACACTCAAACAAAATTGAGCCCTTTCCCATAATCTGCACAGTAGATCCGTCACTGAATCTCACCTTACCGGTGATTGCTTCATCCAGCTCTTGGAATTTCTCCCGGTCGCCGGACATGTGGTTGCTGGCCCCGTTGTCAAGATACCATGTGCTCCCGGTGATTATGTCTTTTCCCGTTAGATACAACTTGGGAAAAACATTGTCCTCCACCAGAAACAAGGTCTCCGGCTGCTTCTCTTCCACCTGCTCGAGCGGCGTCAGCTCCTCCGACACTGCGAGCAAAAGTGCTTTCTCCATCGTATCCGTGCGGGCATGGTGTGCCTCTTCTGCCTTCCTCGGCTCCTTGCACTGGTTGGCGAAATGGCCGAAATTACGACAATTAAAACACTGAATATTGCTGTAATCCCGTGAGCCACCACCTGTCACTTCCTTCCTCGTTGAGTTCCCACGCCCACCGGAACGCTCGCCGCGTCCTTGGCCTGTGCCACGTCCACGGCCGCGGCTTCTTGCTCGAGAGCTTGCCTCTGGTATCTTGCCCTTGCCGGGGCTCTCGGCACCCATCTTCTTCTGGCGCGCCTCCCACTCCGCCTGAGTGTAGAGGAGTTGCCCATCTCCGGTCGCGCCCGCCGTGGGGCGACGCGTTCGCTCCTCGAACGCTTTGAGTCGGCCCACTGCCTCCTCAAATACAATGGTGGAAAGGTCGTAGAATTGTTCGATGACGGTAATGAAGCGCTCAGGAACTGTATCAAAGAGCTTCTTCACAAGTGCGGCATCATCCAGAGAACCGCCCAGGCTACTAAATTTCACCGTCATAGCTGACAGTTTTCCGGCGTACTGATCCACGGACTCGTCCTCTTTCATGTGCATACCGTCGAATTCACTCTTCAACGTCTGCAATCGCGCATCTCTAACGCGATCGGCGCCGACGAACCTCGTCTGGAGGCAGTCCCACATCTCTTTTGCCGTGGCCTTATTTGCCACCTGCAACAGAAGATCTTCCGGCAAGCACTGGATAAGGTGCAACTTCGCCTTCTTATCTTTCTTGGTATCAACGATCGCCCCGGCCGCCGGCTCGATCGCCTCCCAGACCTCCTGGTCCTCCATCATTGCCTTAACCCGGATCTTCCAGCAGGTGTAATTCGTCAAGGTGAGCTGCGGATACACATACCGCAGTGTATCCCGCTCACCGCTGCCGCTACGAGAACCTTCTCCTCCGATGACTATGGACATTGGGTTGGAGCGGGTATACTTTGGGTATCCAATAACCTTGCTTTGATACCACTAATGTTAGAGAAAAGGAAAATATACTTGTAAAAATGAAGAAAAAACACTTAGTTTTTTTCTGTGTCTACTCTTTTTCACTTTTTCATTTGGATGCTATCACCTTTTATATTAGACGGAAAGAAGAAACAATCAACCCACGTTCCCATGCAAGGGAGTGGTGCCTAAAACTAACTCCTAAAACTACTTCAAGGACTATGCACTACCCGTGCAACTAGGAAACACAAACTCAAATGAAAACAAACTGATTCCTACTTTATTGCGCACGAACTTAACCAACAGTCCTTCTCTTACTGCCTCCCCTCCCACCGCTTCACTTCCATTCTAGTTGTGAGAGGCGAATGCCTCAGAGGCGAAGCGCAGGCTCAACGCCTCGCTTCGCCTCATCGCATTTAACAACCTTGGGTAACTGTCATAGGAGATTAGCTGTAATATCTAAGGAACATCAGAAATGCAATAACAAGGAAACTTTTGCCAATGCACTTAGCTTGGGCTAAAGAATCAATGCAATAAGCAAGCACTTAATGTCACTGGATGCATGCGCAAGTTAATTCGGTCTTGAGATGGAAGAGACGTCGTTATATCTGCGCTGTCGCTCAGTGAATACAGATTGATGTTTTTGATGGTTCCTGCACGTGCAATAGTATATACTAAAGCCGCTATACTACATATACATAAATTAAGGATTGAGTTATTGCACTCAACTGGATGACGATGATCGACGATCTAAAACTAGACTGTAGCTCTTATGCTCATCGAAAGCAAGTAGACGTTTGAATGATAGTGGACTGTGCTCCATAGAAATTCGATAAGATACCGAAGTTTCTTTGAGGAATCGATCGGTGAGCTTTTGGGTAAACTTGAACGAATGGAAGATGATGTAAAATCATTTCAAGCGATTCATAAATCCCTTATGAAGCCAAATTCTCTTCAACAGGACAATCTCCTAATTTAGGAGCCCAAAACAATTGCATTTCATTTCTTAAATTTCAAAAAGTACACAATATGATCAAATTTTACAAACTTGACTTATTTATACTGTTGACTTAAGCATTGGTGCCATGGCTTGGGCGACCCAAGCTTCAAATCCCATGGTTGACGATCTTATACAACTGATTGACACCACACCACCTTTGTACACTACGAAATGCTGTCACACACGCGTTGTGCTAAGTGCACCAACTGCCTTGTCCACTGCACCTATAAAATGCCCACGCTGCCCGCTCGGCAGCTGTTCTTCCTTGCACTCATCTTGACTCTAATATGATCCTCTGTCGTGTACATCGATTGGACTCTCTTACCTCGTTTGTTGGGTTTTCACTCGGAGCAACATCAAGCGTGTTTTAGACTGCTATGTTTTTTTACCTTTGTGCTTCTAATGTAAATACATCTTTGGTATTTTATAGTGCTTGTGAGACTATGTTTGTACTCCTGTTGCGATCGTGAACCCTTTATGCTGTGTTTGTGCTGATTTCCTTGACTTGTAAATCTGACCTGGTCGGGACTACCAGGTGCCACTCGGTGCTTTCAATGAGCACATGACAGATACGGTGAAACCACGTGTGGGTAAGAAGTCTTTTTTTTGTATGGTGTATTGGTGTGAACTTATTACTATCGAAAGTATTTTAATTATATGTTCAAAATAAACAAGTTTGCCTTATAGAATCTACATGTTTTGACCAAGACCAATAGACCACGTTATGGTCATGCCCCATGAGTGTATGACTAGCCGAATTTACAATAGTGACCTCTCAAATTGAAGGTTTGTGGGTCATACTATAGGGTTGGCAAATGTTGATGTGATTCGTGCTATCATGGAAGGCAACAAGCAAGTGACCTTGATTTGAAATTTGAAAACACTGCTTCGATGGTCTAGGCCGTATAAACGATTTTTCATATTTTATAAGTCTAACAGGAAATTAGATGCGATTAGGGTTAGATAAACATGCTTCTCTCTAAGTTAGCCATCTTATGGATGTTGCCCATGAAAGTCCGTGGTAAATGAAAGCCCCTTTCACTCAGCTCGGTTCCGTTCAGTTATGATCTTGTGCATGCTTCAAAAACTCAAATTCCCTGCACTTGGCTCAATATAAGCTCGTTATATTAAATGATCCAAGCTTGACAGCACACAGTGGTGCTCGACTAAGCTCATAAAGGTTCAAGTAGGCTGGGCATGTTTGCAATGTCTTTAATCCTGTGATTATAAAACTTAATCACCATACTTTATTATCAAGGTTAGTGGAATATGAAAAAGTAAAAGTTGTGATTGTGATTGTTCTTGTTTTTTAATTCCTTGAATCTTGTGAGAGTAGATCACAAGGTTCACCTTGTGATTCACAATCACAGCTTTCTCACCGATGACCAAAGCAAACGTGCCCTAAGATTTTATCGATACATATACACATAAAAGCATAATGTTGGATAGAAGAGGCAGAGGTCCTTTCTCCACTTTTTCATTCTTTTAACAACAACAACAACAACAACGGGGCGCTCCTTATCAGGGAGGAGCAGCTTGTGTTGGGACGTTGCAAGTTCAAATCATAATGGTGGGGTTTGCCTGACCCCAGCTTGCCTATAAACAAAAAAAGAAAAGTAAATGTCTAAAGTTCAATCTCTCTTGTCTTTTATAAATATTCCTTTTAAAATGAACCTATTAAACTGCCATTTATAATTATTCCGGAAAAAGGCATAAATGTCATTCTATATTTGCCCTAAAAGCCCTCCACACGGGTGGAGGGTTCCCCCACCAGACAAGTCCGTCAGCCATGATGCGTCTCATTTTGGTTTAATTATCAACTTTTTTTTGCATCCCACACGCCATGACTTCATCACAAACCCTTCTTTACTTAAAATTTCAACTCTTTTTCTGTACCAAACTGCCCTTTCTACTCAGTATTTCCCCAGACCTTCTGAGTTCTGATGCCGTGCCTACTCTGGGAGCCCTTCCATGTTTCTTTTTCCTTTTTCTTTTTCTCCTTGTTAAATGCATGTTCCCAAGAAGCCTTTCTAGTCTCTTTCTTAGTTCTCCAACATGGGTCTCTCCATCCACCCCTCTTCTGCTGTCTCTCTCATTGAATCCCAGTCCAACCATGCCTCCAATCTCCATTCCTTCAAGTTCATTTCCCCTTTCTCATCTCCATCAACCATTCTTGTGACTGAGTTTTGATTTATTCAAGTGCCTGCTCCGATGGTTTTTCTTCACCAACCTCTAAGTCATCCCGTTCCCATTCATTCTTCTTAATCTTCCATTTTTATCTCTTACCATTTTCCTTCATCTGTTCCCTTTTTCTGCCAAACCAATCTCTTGATTCAACATTTTGATTCTAATGCAAGCTTTAATACTCCTGCCATTTATTTCTCTTGGGCATCCTCTCTGAAAAAAAAAATTACAAGTCCACCTCTTCCTCATGGCGTTTTCTTCTCATACAGACTACCATCCTCAAGTAAACCAACCGACTCCACATCTGGCGCTGCAGGAGGAGGTATATTCGCCTTACCCACCTGGCCCATCAACCACAAACTTCCCCATCCTAGCGATTGCAGTCATAGGCATACTCGCCACAGCCTTCTTACTGGTGAGCTACTACGTCTTTGTCATCAAATGCTGCTTAAATTGGCACCATTTGGGCCACAGGTTCCGATCCTTCAGAAATTTCAGAAACCCGCCCGATCCACAAGGTCACCAGCACCACCAACCAATGGTCTATGCCCCAGAGAATAGGGGACTAGATGAGCATGTGATCCAGTCCATCCCCCTGTTCCACTTCAAGAGAAAGGATTGCTTCCTCTGCGAAGACTCAATCGACTGTGCTGTCTGTTTAAACGAGTTCGAGGAAGGGCAGAAGTTGAGAATCCTACCGAAGTGCTCCCATGCGTTCCACATAGACTGCATTGATACTTGGCTCCAGACCCACTCAAACTGCCCCTTGTGTAGGGCAAGCATCTCAAATACAGCTCTCTCTTATCAGCACATGATTGGTATCAACTACCCACACTCAGAAACCTACCAAAGTTCTCGATCAAGCGTTGAGAGTGGTCTCTCAAGGGAGAATGAGTCCCTTCCATCTCAGCCTTTGGAAGTGAATGTTCAAGCAGAGAATGGAGGGCCATCTTCAGTGGTTCAAGGGGGCAGTAGCATTAGCCCTAAGAAGGTGGTGGAGTCAGGTTTCTTTGAAGTGAAGTTTATGAACAGGAAGTCTGCAGCACACAGGAAGAAACTGCTTCACCAGCACCATCTGTCGAGCGTGGGGGATGAGTGCATTGATGTGAGGGAGAAAGATGATCAGTTTTCTGTAGAGCCCATCAGGAGATCTTTCTCCATGGACACTTGTGCTGACAGGCAGCTTTACATAAGCGTGGCAGAAATCTTGGCCCAGAATCCTCACCTTCGGGAGGTCAGCAACAGCACGGGTGAAGGGTGCAGCAGCAGCAGAGCCTGGAGGAATTTCTTTCCATTCAGTCATGGAAGAGGGATTCCCAGAAACGCCGTTCTTCCAATCAGGGTTGAGCCTGGAATTTCTTGAAAATTTATCATATTTATCTGCTTTTAATTTGTCGTCTTTTCTCTTTTCACTCTCTTCTTCAGTCGTTTCTCTTTTCCTCGTTTTTGATATTACCCATATGGAAAAATTAGCTTGTGAAATAGGTAGGATTCCATGGCTGTAAAGTAAAAATAAATATATTTGTAGATACAACCAATAGTGTTTACTGAATTTCTTTGATGGTTGCACTTTTAGTCCATGTTTTTGGTTTTCATGCAAAGCAAAGTTGATGCTTCGATCTGTTTATTTGAACTAAAGTTGGTAGTGATTGGTAACGAAATGCAAAAAAAAAGGACTTTTGATAACGTGGAAATGTGAGAGGGTTTGACTTCGATTTCTTTAGAAAACTCTCTCTCTCAACTGAGCTTGCAAACTTGAAGAGAAAAAATAGTTAAAAAATGGGTCACTAGCTTGCATACTCAGGGTTCTCCGAATACACGATGGGCCTTGCTCTCAATTATTGTGATGTTGATGGGAGGATTAGGTTTTGGCACCAACTAGCCTTTTACATCTTAAAAGGAGGGAAAGATTTGTCTCTTCTCCATTGAAATATCATGATGATATTCTTTCACGAGAAAATGACGGGGAAAAGGTGATGAATGAGATCTTGGAGGCCATAGAATCTCACATAAAGCCTGCTTCGATACTGCCTGACTTAATTTTTTCCACCAATTAATCACAAAGTTATATTGCAGAGATTCCTTGGGGTTATTGTGTTACATGGAAAACATTGCCTATGCCTAGGCCCTAGACCATGCGGTGGTTTTTGGTGGAAATTAAGCCAAAACTCCCAGTTGGTCTCTCTTTCTTTCCAACATATCATTATTGCTAGCGTATCTCTGGAAATTTGAGGTTCAGAAAATATTTATCTTCATTATTGAGCAAACCTCCGAAAACAAATCCTCGAGAAAACAAGACAGTAGCTTCAGTTTTGTTACTGCAATCAACCGTCCAGGCTTTATATCAACTTTAGAAGAAGTGATAAGGATAACCAGGCTGGTGATACTGGTGATAAGGATGACCAGGCTGTTAAAAGAAGTTATCGTGGTTCATTAGATGACCAGGCTGATAAGGATGATAGAAGAAGTTATCATGGTTCATTAGGAAGTCATCAGGAATCAAATGCTTATCATGACAGCCTGCCCAATGTTACCTAATTGTAACAAAGTCTTCCAAAATAGGCAAGGGAAAATTGTTGAAGTCTTGCCTTGTATTATGATGTAACATATTTATATGAATGGAGATATCGACCCCTCTCTCAAGAGAGAGAATCTTCAGAGTGGGTTCCGTGAATGTAGATTCAGATATCTGACCTAACCGCGTAATCCTCTGTGTGATTTTGTTAGTGTTTTACTTTTTGATTTCTTTCATAGTATCAGAGCCTTTGAGAAGACTCTGAGCTATGCATTCGTCTCTCTCTGTTAGAAGTCGATCTACAACCTATATGTCGTCATTCTTCTCAATCTTGCTCATCAGTGATCCCTTTATCAAATCCGCAAGATCAATGCAAGTTCAGGATCTACTAGCGTCAACAGCTCTGCTGGTATGAATGTTTTTCAACCCATGCTAGAGCTCCCAAATACCCTGCATCATCTTTTTATCGGTCAAACTCAATGCTGAAAATTATTTAATATGAGAATCTCAGTTTACACACATATTGATCTCCTTTGATCTTATGGAGTTTATTGATGGTACCAGACCTGCTCCATCAAAGTTGAAAGAAGGATGAAGTAGATTGGCTCAGACATGACCAAACCCTGCTAAGTTGGATTTTGTCATCCTTGACCGAATAAATCCATAGCCAAATAGTTGGCTTGTCGTCATCCTTTGAGGTTTGGAATGCCTGGGAAGGCATCGTATGATGCACACTCTAGATCTAGAGTGATGCAATTGAAGTTGCAATTTCAGGACATCAAAAAGAGCTCTAAATCGATCGATGAATATTTTTAAAAAATAAAGATCATTACTCATCAATTAGTCATAACATCAAAACCTATAGGTGAAGATGATATGATTATGCAAATCCTAAAAGGTCTTCCAAAGGAGTACTTAACATTCAAAACATATGGACGCTTTGATTTAAGAAGCTCATTTCAATGAATATGAAGAAAGTGGACCTCATAATAGTAGTGGTTTCTAGAATTGGTTCTAACAATCAAACCATAAATTATAACAACCGAGGAAGAGGTGATCACGGAGGCTACCAAGGAAGGTTTCATGGCCATGAAAGATGGAACGATAGTAATGGACTATGCCCTATATGTCAAATTTGTGATAAACTAGGTCATCTTGCCAAAACATGTTATCAATATACAAATCTTCTTCAAGGCAAGTCGGGTCCCCCTCAAGCATATGTAGCTACTCCAGGGAATGGTGCAATAAATTTTTGATGGAAACTAGTACCTGGACTCCAATGCAACACATCACATTACAAATGATATCAACTACGTGTCCGTTCATGCAGAATACTAAGGTTCGGATGATGTCAAAATCGGTGATAGAACATGTTTGAATATCAATCATATTCACTTTTTTAATTTCTCTAATAAGTTAATTATGAAAGATGTGTTACATGTGCCTAAGATGACTAGAAATTTGATGTCAGTTCAGAAATTTACACGACAATGACATGTTCTTTGAATTTTATGATGACTCTTGGTGTGTAAAGGATCGTCATACAGAGAAGATTCTACTTCAAGGATCAAGCCATAATGGTCTCTATCAACTGAGTCGGGTAAACGACATGAGAATAAAGAGGCACCAAGCGGAGAGCGGGTCACTGTTGACATATGGCATCATAGATTAGGTCATCATACTATACAAATAGTTCAACATGTTCTTGATTCTTTTGACATTTCTCATGATAAAGTTTATTTGAATAATGTATGTGAAGCATGCCAACAAGGGAAGAGTCATAATCTTTCATTTTAAGAAAAATCTAGTTATGTCCTTTGTCCACTTGAGAGAATTTATTCCTATGTTTGGGGACCAACCCCTATTTTGAGTGTAGATGAATTTAAGTACTATGTTATTTTTATTGATGCCTTTTTTAAGTATGTGTGGATCTATTTCTTGAAAAATAAATACGAGATTATCTATGCTTTCTGGACTTTTAAAACTCATGTTAAAAATGTTACAAGTTTTAAAATAAAATATCTTCACTCTGATTGAGGAGGAGAATTATAAAGACTATCTAAATTTCTTTCAGAATGTGGGATTGGATATCAGATCTCTTGTCCTCATACTCACGAACAAAATGGTCAGTAGAACACAAACATCAACATGTTGTCAATGCTGGTTTGATCATGATGGCACAAGTAGAAGTACCACCTAAATTCTGGTCTTTTGCCTTTTCCACTGCAGTGTTCTTGATAAATCACCCCCATCAAAAATTTTGGATTTCAAAACACCTATTGAAATTCTTTATAAAGCTAAACCAAACTACCAATGTTTGAAAGTATTTGATAGCGCCTATTATCCCTGTTTGAGACTCAACAGAAAACACAAACTTGAGTACAAGTCATTCAAATGTGTTTTTCTTGAATATGCTCCACGTCACCATGAATATTATTGTATGGACTTGAAAAATGATAGAATTTATACCTCTTGCCATGTTATTTTTTATGAAGCATGTTTTCCTTACAAAGAGCACTCCGCTTTAATGCATGGGCCTAACTAAAAAAAAATCTACTCCTTTACCCATGGCCATTCCAATTCCTTTACTTAATCCAAATCCCTCTAATTCATCCGACCTAGCTTCTCAACCTCTCTCTAGCCCACAAACAGAATCAAATGGTTCACCTCAAAGTCCCAATAGTGTCACCCATTCATATCAAAATTCTCCTATGACTGAATCTCCTTCCAATGTGTCAAGGACCGAACCCATACCTCCAACTAGGTCTCATCATCCCATGGTAACAATATTTCAAGATGAAACTTTAAAACCTAAAACATATCAAGTCACCCAATATCCGACACTCGAAGCCTTTCTTTTCATGTTACTTCTTGATTAGAAGCCTATCACCTATAAAGAAGCTCAACAATATCCTAAATGACATAAGGCAATGGAGCTAGAATATCAAGCTTTAATGAGAAATAACACATACTCTTGTTCCTCAAGAAATGATCAAGTATATAGTTAGATGCAAATGGATATATAAAATCAAGCGTATGAAAGTTTGAAAAGGTATAAAACGTGTCTAGTGGCAAAGGGTACAATCAACTTGAAGGATTGGACTAATTTGAGACCTTTACTTCAGTTGTAAAACCCACAACCATTCAAATCATATTGACTAAAGTTGTCAGTAACAAGTAGGTCATTAAACAATTAGATGTTCAAAATATTTTTCTTCATGGTTTTCTTTTCAAGAATGTTTATATGAACCAACCCTAGGGATTTCAAGATCCAAATCATCCTCATTATGTTTGCAAGATTTAGAGAGCTCTCTATGGTTTAAAACAAGCTCCACGAGCTTGGTTTTCAAGACTGAGTTCATATTTGTTTTTTTTGAGATTTATTAGAGCCAAAACTGACACATCTTTGTTTATCTATAAGACAGAAGGAGTTGTCGTATTTATGTGAAGGTCGGTAAGTTAGTTTTTATTTACCAATAGGGAGCTTTGCTTGTCTAGTAGTATCAGCTAGTGCATGTTACCTTGTGTTGGGACGTTTCATGTTCAAAACCCAATGGTATAATTGTATAACTGGTTGGGGTCTGCCTAACCTCAACATGCCTTTTCAAAAAAAAAGTTGGTTTTTATCTTTTAAAATCTCTTTCACTGTTTCCAGGAACACTTACCTGGGCACAAGAGATGGCTCAAATAGTATTGGTGTATATATATATATATATATATATATGAGAACTGAACATATTAGGCCGTATTTCTCATCCTGGCCCATAATTTTGAAGTGTCTTATGATAGATCTAAACTGTTAAATGTGTTTAGCATGCTCGATTTAGTGGAAATTGACTTTTGGATCATGTTTTTTTGACGAAAAACATGATTTTATGAGTAGAAAAAAACTGATACCTACATAGCCATTGATTTTGGATCACTAGAAAAACCTGTATAGGCCAGATTCTGGTGATCCATACGCCAGTTCCCACTAAACAAAACCTATAGATCACATTTATGGTGTTAGATGTGAGAAAAAATACCAAAAAACTATGATTTTGAGGGGGCGAACGAGGCAAAATGAGAAAATGGGCAGAACCAGTGCATTGCTATATATATGGGTTTATATTTCGTAGAATCAATTGTAGCTACAATCTACTTTAATTTTAACTATGTGAGTTGTTTTGACACAATCTAACCTTGTGGATGTGTTCAATATGCTCGATTTAGTAGGAATCAATTTTTGGATAATGTTTTTTATGACAAAACATGTTTTTACAATTAAAAACATGTTTTTATGAGACGAGAAAAATTGATGACTTCATAGCCATTGATTTTTGGATCATCAAAAAAACCAGTGTATAGGTCAGATTCTGGAGATCCAAAAGCCGGTTCCTACTAAACAAAACATGTAGATTACATCTCTAATGTTAGATGTGAGAAAAAAAAATAAACAAGGAGGTTTTACCCCATTTGCTAAGTCATTTGCACTTATAAATGACTGTAGCAAATTTTAACCCTACATATAGGGTTCATATTTGGTTCCCTTAAAGGCACCAAATTACGTGAAACTATTGAGCTAAAATCATAGGTTTAAGCTTTATCAACTCAATTTGATCACATAGATGTCTTCATGAAGGCTTATTTGATAAGGATCAAGCCTTGGATTATGCTATTTTGATTCATTAATATGATTTTTTGAGTCATGAAATTTTAGTGCATTTCTACTAAACAAACATTGTAGATCACATCCATACAATTTAATTTAAAAAAAAAAGATAAAAACTATGATTTTCAGCTCACTAGTTCCATATAATTTGGTGCTTTTAAAGGCACAAAATATTTACCCATATATATGTATAAGTATAGAGAGATATAGAGATGAGTTAATATTTGGTGCTATTGAAAGAACGAATCTATTGAGCTGAAAATCATAGGCTTGTTTGCTAGGTTTAATCGACTTAATCTAACTACATAAATGTGTTCAACATGGTTTGTTTGCTAGGGCTCAAAGCTTGGATCGTGTTATTCTAATTTTAAAATATGGTTGTTTGAGTGAATTATAGGCCCTTGATTTTTGAAGCCCTTAAAAAGCTTGCTTACATGTCACAATAACATGATTCATAACTCATTTTATTTTACTAAATAAGCCTTGTTGATCACATCTATAAGGTCCAATCGGTCCAATCTACAATAAAAAAGCTCAACAATATTAAAAAAAGATGACTTATCCTCAATAGTTTCATGCCTTCAATAGCACCACATATATATCTTAATTTAAGTGGAAATATATAAATATTACCAATAGTTCAAATTTGTTTAATAACAATTCTAGATCATTATAAATGAAAACATTAAACGACATCTCATTGAAAATTAGAAAGTAACATAATCATTTTTTTGATTGGCAAGCTGGGGTTGTCAAAACGCGATACCGATTTACAAATGTGCTAGTGTAGGAAACCAGTCCGGAGGCTCATCTTTTCAAACCCTATCTTGACCTGTGATGGCCAGTTAAGCAAGATGCAATGCTCCCATATTGCAATATTTGTCAACATGTACACATTTGATCCGCACAAACCTGAATAGTATAGTCATAATGGACGGTTCCATGTACACCAATTGTCCTCTTTCTTTCAATAAGCAATTTGTAGCAGCCACAATATCCCTTCTGGATGATTCAATAATCAACTTTGAGTCCTGAGGAAGAAAATCCAACAACCTTGTCCAAGATACCCATCCCCTCTTGTTCACTTCGTCGCTACTTGAAATCCACCCAATAGGTAGATTCCAGCTTGAGAGATCTCTAATAGTAA
This sequence comes from Nuphar pumila, assembly GCF_984573655.1. Taxonomy (NCBI): domain Eukaryota; kingdom Viridiplantae; phylum Streptophyta; class Magnoliopsida; order Nymphaeales; family Nymphaeaceae; genus Nuphar; species Nuphar pumila. The sequence goes on along the minus strand of NC_143264.1, from coordinate 64,647,657 downwards.
AACCCACTTGCCAAGACCTTCAGTTTGGAGTGTATAAATTAAAGATGTTTATCTTTAGCCATCCCTCATTTGGTGGTTCCCACTGTCCAACATAGAACCATCTTTTAACCACCACATGATCCCTATTCATACATATTCAGAGAACATTCCATCTCACATCATTGAGTATTATTTTAGCCATTGCCTCCGACAATTTGTCTACATTAAATACCCTTTTGTTTCTCAATTCCCACATCTTTCTTGCTATGATCTGAAATGATACTATCCATGCATTACATACCTTCTTATCCTGAAATTATTGATTTTCCCAATCTCGTAGTGTAGACTTGGTATCAGAGCGAGGGATCTTTGGCGACCAAAATGGTGAACTACCCCTTCACCAGATAAATTTAATAGGCTGACAATGGATCATGAGATGATCAATAGTTATCTCTATATGTTCATAAACTGGACAACGATTCGGTAATGGGATTCCGAACTGTTTGAGACGATCCATTGTAAGTAGTTTATTGTCCACTGCAAGGAGAAGCTTAAGGGTGGCTCTTTCAAATGAAATGGTGAAGTTCAAAACTCATACCTCTCCTCCGCACCATCTCCCCTGCCAATTTAGAAGTGAACTCTGCACCATGTTGCCATTAAAGGACATCAATGGTACCACTAATACGAGGATGACCATTCACAAGATCAGCTATTTGGAGCACTTGATTATGCATGAAAATGGAAGTGGTGTTACCATTGAGTACACATGAATGCACCTTGACATCTTTCATCGAGCGTAAAAAATCGCGAACAAGGGAGAACTTGTCACACCATGGATCGAACCATAAGTCCACCATCCGTCTATCTCCAAGTGGGCACATTGCAGATTTCGCCCTCCATTCCACAAAAAAACTTTCAAATCAATGGCTAAATTTTGTCAATGACCTTTTTGGGCAAATGAAAGCACATCATCCAATAGTTTGGGTATGATGCTATAGCCGATTTGATGAGGACAAGTCGATCAGCCTGTGATAAATATATTTTGCTCCATGTATCAACATCATTCTGTATTTTCGAAACAAGCGACGCATAAAGGTTGGAAGTCAAGCGCCAGGTGAAAATAAACACCCCAAGATAACAGAATGAGAGTTGCTCTAGTTTCCAACCAAACATAGATCGAATATGGAGAATTCTACTTAGACAAAAGATTGAAAAGGATAAAAGTAGATTTCTCCTTACTAATAACCAAGTCAGAAACCTTTTGGAATTGCTCTAGAATTTGAAGAAAATGCTCAATGAACTGTTTGGAGTCTTTGACAAAGAACAAGGCATCGTCGGCATAGAGGTTGTGACCCCATTTAAACATTTTGATTGAAGCTGGAATGATGGTATCGTGTAACCAATTCCACTGAATGTGTTGTTTGAAGCAAGCATGAAAAAATTTGTCCTTCCCTCATTTTTGGGAAACTCGTTTTACATTAAGGCTTGTTGGAATTATAAGCTAGACTCTTCGTATTCCTCTCTTATTTTGGAAACTCATTTTACATTAAGGCTATTTGCAGTTTTCTATGCAAACTCTTTGGGTTCCTCTCTCATTTAATTTTTCTCCTTGAAAATGTAATAGTCTTTTAGTTTTTCTATGGTAGGAATTTACTATGTAATTAAATTCTGGTTGGGCTTGAATGCTATATATATATAGCAGTCATGTATCATCATTTTGACAAGTCATTGGAATGTATTGAAGCCTTTTGTAGCCTTCTCCTTCTCTTGCACCATTTCTGTGTGTTTTTCATTCTAGAAAACAATCTTCTTCTTTAGTTTGTTGTTTTATTTCCAACATAGTGGTATCAGAGCCAGGTTGGCTTCCAACAATATGGTGCAACCACAAGTTTCTTGCTTTGCTAGAAAAAATTATAACAAGTGGAGTATTCAAATGAAGGTGTTCTTTGGTTCTCAAGATCTATGGGACATTGTTGAAAGTGGCTTCGATGTGATGGACAATGTAGAGGGCATCACTCCACGACAACTAACTGAGTTGAAGGAAAACCGGAAGAAGAACAATAAGGCATTGTTCTATATTTATCAAGCTATTAATGAAGGCATTTTCGAAAGGATATCTACGGTGGAATCAACAAAGGAAGCATGGGATACTCTCTATACAACATATAAAGGAGAAGACAAGGTAAAAATGGTGAAACTTCAAACTCTTAGAAGTGAATTTGATTCTTTAAAAATAAAAGAATCTGAAACTATTGAAGTATTTTTCAATCGAGTCTTCTCCATTGTTAATCAAATGCGAGTAAATGGTGAAAAACTTGAAGATCAAAGAGTTGTTGAAAAGATATTGAGAAGCTTAACTTGTAAGTTTGAACATATTGTTGTTGCTATAGAAGAATCCAAAGACTTATCCACCTTGTCCATTGATAGTTTAATGGGATCACTTCAATCCCATGAACTTCGTATAAAGCAATTTGATTCTCCTCCAATCGAGCAAGCTTTTCAGACACATCTCTCTATTCATGGTGGTGCTCGAGGACGAAGAGGAAGAGGAAGAGGATATGGAGGTGGTAGAAATCAAGAGACGAAAAAAGATGATTGTGATTCATCTTATTCTATACGAGGAAGAGGTCAAGGTCGAGGTCGTAGTCGCTCTCTCTCACAAGTTCAATGCTTTCATTATCAAAAGTATGGTCACACCATAAAGTTCTGTAGAAATAGATTGGCAGAAGAAAACCAAACAGAGGTAACTTTCATGAATGAGAAAAATAAAATTCTTGATGATGATATTCTCTTTCTTGCTTGTGATACCAAAGAAAAAACACATGATGATGTATGGTATATTGATAGTGGTTGTAGTAACCACATGACTGAAAAAAAATTTATTTATGGACTTAAATGAAATGGTCCAAATTGAAGTTAGAACAGGTGATGATAATAGGCTTGCTGTCAAGGGACGTGGTGATATTCTTGTTAAAACTAACCATGGCAGCAAGCACGTCACCGATGTTTTCTATGTTCCAGGCCTCAAACACAATTTTTTGAGTGTTGGGCAACTTATTCTAAAAGGATATGATCTTCATTTCAAAGGAGAAATATGTAAAATCAAGGACAAGAAGAATACTCTCACAGCCGAGGTGAAAATGACTCAAAATAAAATATTTCCATTTATATTTCAAAGTGTTGTTCTTCCTTGCTTCAATACTATTATTAAAGATCCATCATGGTTATGGCATCTTCGATATGGGCATTTGAATTTCAGTTCTTTATCTCTCATGTGCAAAAAACATATGGTCAGAGGCATGTCTAACATTCATCAGCAAGACAAAATTTGTGAAGGTTGTGTTCTTGGGAAACATCACAGAGACTCTTTTTCTGGTGGCAAATCTTGGCGAGCATTAAAACCACTTGAGTTGGTTCATTCTGATCTATGCGGCCCTATGCCCACCACATCTATTGGAGGTAATCGTTACTTTTTAACATTCATTGATGACTTCAGTCGAAAGACATTGGTTTATTTTCTAAAAGAAAAAATCTGAGGTATTCAAATATTTTAAGCAATTTATGACATTTGTTGAAAAACAAAGAGATCTTTCTATTAAAACCTTGCGTACTGATCGTGGGGCTGAATATATGTCCAATGAGTTCGAGGAATTCTTGAAAAAGAAGGGCATCCGTCATCAGTTGACTACTTGGTACACACCTCAACAAAACGACGTTGCAGAAAGGAAGAATCATACGATCATGGAGATGTCAAGAAGTATGTTGAAATCTAAAGGTATGCCTAACATATTCTGGGCTGAATCAGTGGCATGTACTATCTATCTTCTTAATCGTGCCCCCACTAAAAGTGTTCAAGACCTAACTCCTCAAGAAGCTTGGAGTGGGCAAAAACCATGTGTTGCTCATTTGAAAGTATTTGGCAGCATATGTTATTCTCATATTCCCGATGAATGGAGGATCAAGCTTGAAGATAAATCTGAAAAATGTATCCTTGTTGGGTACAATGAATGCTCAAAGGCTTATAAGCTTTACAATCCAATTACCAAGAAAATTATCATAAGCAGAGATGTAAAATTCAATGAAGAAGAATCTTGGAATTGGGATGGCGAGAATGAGAATAAAAATTCATATTTCATCAATAAGGAGGAGAGATATGAACCTAATAGTGATGGTGGCGAAGGAGATACTTCACTCTCCTCTCCATCTACGCATTTATCACTGTCTTCCTCATCTTCAAGGAGTTTTGAATCTCCTCCTATGAAGACAAGAAGTCTTCAAGAAATTTATGAAACAACATAAAGAAATCTTGAGGAAGATTTGGTGAATTTTGCTTTATTTGCGGATGCCGATCCAATTACTTATGAAGAAGCATCTCAAGAAGAAAAGTGGAGAATTGCTATGGATCAAGAAATGGACTCCATTGAAAGAAATCATACTTAGGAGGTGACTGATCTCCCAAGAGGGCACAAATCTATTGGCGTCAAGTGAGTATATAAAACAAACTTCAACTCAAATGGAGAAGTTGAAAAATGCAAAGCTTGGCTGGTGGTAAAAGGTTACAAGCAAAGGTATGGCGTCAATTTTAATGAAGTTTTTGCTCCTATAGCTCGCCTTGAAACAATTCGCATGGTAATAGCTTTGGCTGCTCAAAAAAAATGGAAGGTCTATCAAATGGACGTTAAATCAACTTTCTTGAATGGTTTCCTTGAAGAAGAAGTGTATATTGATCAACCTTCAGGTTATGTGAAGAAAGATGAAGAAAACAAAGTATGTCGATTGAAGAAGGCTTTATATGGGCTGAAACAAGCGCCAAGGGCTTGGTATAGTCACATTGATGGATATTTCTTGAAGAATGGTTTCAAACGGTGTCCTTTCGAGCATACTCTCTTCATCAAAGAAGGCAATCGAGGGGAGTTCTTAGTCATATGCTTATATGTTGATGATTTAATAATTACCGGCACTAGTGCAAGCATGTGTGAAAATTTCAAGAAGGATATGATGCACAAATTTGAAATGACTGACATGGGGCTTCTCCATTTTTTTTTGGGCATTGAAGTAAAGCAAGCCGAAGATGGAATATTCATATCTCAAAAAAAGTATGCTGAAAATATATTAAAGAAGTTCATAATGGAGGGTGCTACACCTCTTAATACTCCTATAGAAGTTGGATTGAAACTTAGCAAAAATGATGGTGAGAGAAAAATCGATGCAACTCTCTATAGAAGCCTTGTTGGTAGTCTTATGTACTTGACTGCTACAAGACTTGATCTTATGTTTGCTGTCAGCATGATTAGCAGATTCATGAAATCTCCTTCTAATACTCATTGGGACATAGACAAAAGAATTTTGAGATATGTGCGTGGCACTATCAATTATGGAATTTATTATAAATGTGTCAAAGATTCAAAATTGGTGGGTTTTGTGATAGTGATTGGGGTGGAAATAGAGATGATAGTAAAATCACTTCAGGTTTCATTTTTCACATTGACTCAGGTGCAATCTTGTGGGCATCGAAGAAGCAAGCTATTGTTGCTCTCTCAACAATTGAAGCTGAGTATATTTCATTGGCTCTTTCTAGTTGTCAAGCTCTCTGGCTAAGGTGGATTCTTCATGAGCTGAAGCATCCTCAATGGGAAAGCACTCCTTTGTTTTGTGACAATAGTTCAACCATAGCACTCACCAAAAATCCAGTTTTTCATGACAAAAGCAAGCATATTCGAATCAAGTATCATTTCATTAGAGACTTAGTCAAAGATGGAGATGTCAATGTCAAGTTTTGCAAGACCCAAGACCAAGTGGCTGGTATCTTTACAAAAGCATTGAAGAATGAAACTTTCAATAAATTGAGAGAGAAATTAGATGTTGTTATAGTCTAGCTTAAGAGGGGCTGTTGGAATTATAAGCTAGACTCTTCGTATTCCTCCCCCATTTTTGGGAAACTCGTTTTACATTAAGGCTTGTTGGAATTATAAGCTAGACTCTTTGTATTCCTCTCTTATTTTGGGAACTTGTTTTATATTAAGGTTATTTGCAGTTTTCTATGCAAACTCTTTGGGCTCCTCTCTCATTTAATTTTTCTCCTTGAAAATGTAATAGTTTTTTAGTTTTTCTATGGTAGGAATTTACTATATAATTAAATTCTGGTTGGGCTTGAATTCTATATATATAGCAGTCATGTATCATCATTTTGACAAGTCATTAGAATGTATTAAAGCCTTTTATAGCCTTCTCCTTCTCTTGCACCATTTCTGTGTGTTTTTTATTCTAGAGAACAATCTTCTTCTCTAGTTTGTTGTTTTATTTCCAACAAAATTTAGTGTTCAGATCACCTTCAGCCACCCATTGAATGCAGGATTTTTTCCTCCAAAAACTCTCTTACATTACTAAACAATGATTCATTCAATCCCTGAGCTCCTACATCTGATTAATTGCCTCACTATCCCCAACATCGATTTGGCCTTGCACATTGCCCCATTGCGGCAAGTAGCTCATTTTTTAAGTTTATCAATGTTACCCACCTGCTCCTTGTTCCAAACCTTCAACCGCCTTTTGATCTCATCAAGTTTGCAGGTCACTCTGAACATAGGGACACTCGCAACCACCGAGTTCCATCCTTCCTTGATAATCTGTTTACACTCTAGATATCTGTTCCACATGTTAAAAAATTTAAATGGGGAGCATCGATGATGCACAATATGCTATCACCTCAAGTAAAGGACCAGGTGATCCGAGACAGGGCTAGGAAAAGTGTCAAGATGCAAATCTGTTAATTGGTCGACCTAATCATAGTTCACCAACACCTGTTGATTTTGCTAGCTCTAAACCGGTTCCCTTTTTTAAATTATTGGCCCAAGTGAATTTAACATTACTACATACAATTTTCGTTAAATTGCAATCATCGATGAAAGAGTTAAATTCATGAATTGCTATAGAATCCACCTGAGCTCCCCGTCTTTTGGTGATAGTTCTTACCGAATTTCAATCACCAATTAGAGCCCATAGTTCAACAAATGAATGTTGAATAAGATGTTCCATAGAGTTCTACAGTGCCCATAATAGTTGTGCGCATGAATGCCCATGACATAAAGAATAAGATTGTTATAAGAGACTCGAACGGTGATGCATTGGTCCGTGGCATCAACAACATGGGAATTCTTCCATAATCAGAGAACTCTACATGTTTTGTAGTGTTCAAAATTCCCAGCATGGTTATGTAAAAAACCTAGCCCTTAGATGAGATGGTTTCCACAAATCTGACTTCAGGGCACAGGGACCATCAAGGGGGAGAGAGAAATTTGTTCTCTTCCAGACTTGCTCTTTGTCAAATAAGGTCGGCAACAGAGAAGAGGAAGAATATCCAAACCCTCTTGGTGGGCTGCTGCTGAGGGGGATATGGAAGAGCAGAGACAAGATTGTTGGGCTCGTTAAGCCAAATTATGAAATATGATTATATGGTTTTATGACCTACATGTAACGTATAAATGACTAAAGAGGGGTTTATGGGTTACTATTTCTAATCAGTGACATATTAAATCCAGTCCTCAGGAATGCTTATCAATTAAGACCATGGCCATGACACTTAATAAGGCATAGCATTCTTTGTGCTCAGTTAGAGGATTGTCCAGAGCCCCACAATTAGAGATGGGTTGGAATAACTCATTTGAGAGAGCTTGTATTTTCGCATAGAGGTTGGTTTGAATCTTTCTTTTAGCACATGTTCCATTCGATTCAATGACAACATCAATACCGGATTTCAGAACCATTAGGTTCCAATATTGATATCAAAGCGAGGTACCAGTATGCGATGACAGCGTAGGGGTTCGACAACCATCGACAGGAAAAACAACGCAAAAAGAAAAACAAAAAGTGGTTTCGGCTATGCCAGACAAAAGAACCTCGCCTATTTACTGGGTCCGACAGAGCCACCAGATAGGTGGGGTTGCATAAGACGATGTCAAAAAAGAAATAAATAAATAAAGGAAAGAGGGGTTCCACTGGGGTTGATCGTCGGCGTTTCATCGGTGAATGCCGATGTTGAAGTTGTCGTTGACTCAAAACCTTTGCTCAAAAACTCGAACATGATCAAAGGTGATGATCTGAACCAATGGGGGCTACGAGGGCCGAGCATCCACGATGTCTCAGCGAAATCAGAGTCATCTGAGACCGATAAAATCGTTGGATGCAAGAAAAAAAAATGAGAGAAAGAATCAGAGGTGGAGGAAACCCCTTCTTGCCAGTTATCTGAGGATCGTCGGAGGACTTGGACCCCCAACTGCATGCCACCATCTGATCGTCGTGTAAGTCAGTTCTTGCGGATATAGGAGACCCTCGCCAAGCACTGCTATCAGTGTTGGGTGAACATGTTGGCGTTGGGTGGTCATGCGAGAGTCAAGGAAGAGGGGTCTACTGGGGATGGATACATGTTATTATCGCAAATTTTTTTCTCTCCCTCTGCAAGAGAGAGAAACGATTTTGCGAGTCAAACTCGACCAAAGTTTTGAAAATTGGTTTTAAAAATTACTCACCTCCGTTATTAAAAATTTGCAAGAAAATTCTGTGGAATGGGATCCGCCTGTCGGTACGAGGTTCAATCATTTATGGTGCCTTTACCAGGGATAATTGAACCAAGGAACAATATGTGCTTTAACTAAGTTCAAATATCTAAATCATGCTCTATTTTCCTAAAATGCAGAGAGAATCAGGCTTGTGCTATGAAGTTCTAAAAATATGCAGATTTTGAATAATATGATGTTTGCTTCTGAGATTTTGAAATTCTTGGAAAAGGAATTCATTGGAAATCAGAAATTGCATTGGAAAATAACTTTTGAAGGAAAAATTGATTCTCAGAAAGATTGGAACTTTGAGAAAATCGATTTTTGAGATTTGAACTGCTTTTTTTCAGAAAATCGATTTTTAAAGAGGATTTGAGAATTCTGAGAAAATCAATTTCAGAAGTAATGCAAAGATTTTGAGAAAATTGATTTGTGAACTTTGAAAATGAATTTGAGAATGTTAAAACATTGAAAAATCATGATTTGAACTTGGAAAATACCTGAAATATCATTTAAAAAGTCAGAGTTTTTAAGAAAATCAATTTTTGAGAAAGACTTAGAAAATTTTGAGAAAATCAATTTCTCTAAATTGAATTGAAAGCATATGGTTGTTTGAAATGAATGGATATGGATTTGAAAGATATTTCTTTGAGGAATTTGAGAAAATTCTTTTGAGTTTTTGAGAAATGCAATGCATTTTTGAAGTTAGCCTAAGAGTGTAGGCTGAATGTGACTAATACTAAGATCACAAATCTAGGTTTCATTCGTATTCTGACTATGACCATAAATACAAATTCCACCGAGTTTGTCAACTTTCTAAGAGCTTGTGCACGTGCCATTCGTGTCAACCATAGTGGATTTGGAAAAATGTGCATGAATCATACATAAGATATTGAAATTATACGAAAGCAAATTATATGCAATGCATCCTATTCTAAGCAGGAAATGTAAATTTTATTCCAAATATTACATCTTGATATTACATTGAATTAAAATAAGAGAAAAATAAATGAAGTCTTCTTCCTGAATATCCCTGCAAAACTAGAAAATGGGGTTAGCACAGAAATATAGGTTTATTTGGATTTATCCGAAAATATTGAAAAATTATTAGATATTATCCCGATGTAAACCCTGATTCATACCTCTATGATATAAACATAAGAAATAAATGATGAAAATAGATTGAAAATTCAAAAATAGAATTTGGAATTTCGAAATTAAGATAAAAATGACCAAATACCCCTAATAGCAAAACTATGGCCTTGAAATCAGGGTTTTTTAGAAAGATATTTTATAAAAATGAGATTTTGAAATTCAAATAATGATAAATCAAATGCAAGATAATATGATATAATGAAAATATAAAAATTAAAGTTTGAAAATTTGAAATTGAGGTCAAAATAACCAAAATGCCCTTGATAGCAAGACTATGGCCTTGAAATCAGGGTTTTCAGAAATAATTTTTATAAAAATGCAAAATTTGAAATTCCAATGAATGAAAATGATATAAAAATCATTTATAACATGATATGAGATGACGATATGCATGTTAAAACCCTAAAAATGTAAAAATATCAAGAAAACACTGAATTTCGCCTTTGATTTTAAAAGTTAACTAACACAAAAAGCAAATGAACTTGAAATTAGCTCAAATTTGGCATAGACACCTAGACTAACCCTAATAACAGAATAAAATCTGAAAATTAATATTTTTGGTATTTTATAATATGGAAATTAATTAAAAATCTTAGAAAAAATAAAATTTTGCCTAAAAATCTAGATTTGCCCTAATTAAAACCAAAATTCGGGTGCTAACCTACCATAGAAATTCACCAAATTTTATGAGGTGATAGAGGACAATTAGGCAAGGATTTTTTTTTTTTACAGATTTGAGATTCAATGTATGGTCGAAGATCTACAGCTCCGACAAGTTTAGTCAGAATCCGATGACTCTAGAATTTAGGGCATACTGATAAGTTTTCACAAAAAATGCATAAAAAATGGTAAACTGTGGCCAAAACCTTTGAAATTTTAGGGGATGTCTCTGACACACATAGAAACAATTCCTATTTTGACAGTTTTGGCATTAGATCTATGGATTGGGAGAACATAGAGGATTATCAAACCTTTAATTCTGATAAAATTAGACCAATAGGGAATCAACAAGTGAGTTTGTAAAATTTAAAAATAATAGAACCTAAATCCTGAAACTCTGTGAAATGACAGAGGATGTTAAGAGAATCAGTTTCTCTTCTGACAATTGGAGCATCCGACCTACGGATTGGAGCACCGCAATAGATTAAGGTGAGTCTAGACCCTAACAAGGATATAACCAGATTTTCACAGAGGTTTGCAAAACCCGAATTTTGACAGGGACTAAATCCTATTAGAAAAATCCAAAAAATTACATGAAAATAGTAGATTTAATCACTAATCTACTATATTTTTTTGGGGATGATTAAGATCTCCCATAAAGGAGATCTCGGGTCCTCATGTCTGCTAAAGAGAGGTCTGGAAATTCCAGTGGGTTGAAAACCCTATTTGTGCTTTTGATTTTTTTGTAAAGTTCAAAAACTTGAATTGATCTGGGTTTTTTGCAGAGTATCACAAACACATATCTGCATCTTCCCTAAAAATATCAAGATTTATTGACGAAAAGGCATGCATAAAATGATAGTTGGACAACACATATGAAATGAAAATCTATAAACTATATAAGTTGATATTAATGAAATTATTAGAATGCATGTAAGACAAACAAATATGATTCCTAGAGCATGCTATCTATATGAAAATGGTAAAAATAAAATAAAATGAACAGAGCATACAAATCATCCTTTCCCCCCCCTTTTTTTTTGGCTATGAGAAGGGAGGATCCGGTCTATTGATTGGACGAATCCTATTCTCTCATATAGCAAAAGCATGGCAAAATAAAACGAAGAGAGCCATATATCATATAGCGAAAATGGGGAGATCTTACCTTGGAGAAGGTGCTCGCGCTTGATCTGGCTGTGAAGGGGCTACTACTGAAGATGGTGCTGATACAATGGTGAAAGCTGAAGATTGTTGTAAGGGTGAAGGTGGGCACCGACTGTGGTGGAGAGGCTTGCTACTACAGTTGGTGGTGCTGCTGACTGAAGATGAAGGAAGGATCAGATGTCCAATGGAGGGCTACAACAAGAGGAAGCTGCAATCATGAAGGATGGATCCGTGGGATGTGTTGTGGCTTGTTGGAGATGTTGTGGTAGTGTTGTGGTGAAGGAGCTGTCGTTGATAGAGGTGGAGGGCTGCAGCTAGTTTAGTTGCTACCTTGGAGACGACTGAAGAAGATGCTACATCGACTGGAGGTAGTGAATATGATGAAGGCTACACCGGCTGGGTGAGAGAGAGGAAGAAGAGAGGAGAAAAGAGAATGAGAAAGGTGAAAAGGGGGAAGAATTGGAGGCTCAAGATGGGTATGCTTGAATGAGTTGGGAGATAGATAGGTTAGAGAAGAGAAAAAAGGGACAGTTGTGTGATAGGTTAGTTGAAATTAAAAAGGCAAACTTAGGTTTTAATGAAAGGGATAGTTAGGGCTAGAATGGGTTATGCGTGAGTTGCTTTTTGGAGATAGAGGGAGGCAGCTATATGGTGACCTTGGGATTTAGAAAGGAGAGCAAGGAAGGAAGGGGAAAGGAGGGAAGGAAGAAAGGAAGGAAGGGAAAGAAGAAGAGGGAAAGAAGAGGGGAAAGAAGAAAGGAAAGAAGGAAAAGGGAAAAGGAAAGGAAAAAGAGAGAGAAAAAGAAAGAAAGGAAAGAAAGGAAAGAAAGAGGGGGAAAGAAAATCTGATTATTTTTTTATTTTTTTTTCAAGTATGGGGCGCCACTTTGGAATGGGCCCACATGGTTTTTAAAGGGAATTTCAAAGCGGGGCGCCATATTGGAGTGGGCCCATGCAGTTTCTAAAAAAAGGATATTTTAAAACCCGAAAGGGTTTCAGTGTGACGCCACTTAGAGTGGGTCCCACTTATGACAAAAACAAAAAAAAAGGGTAAAAAATGATTTTGTAAAATTCTTCAGAAAGATTTTTTGGCTATTTTTGGCAATTTTGAAATAAAGCTCAAAATTTGAAATCTTATACCCCTTTACAGAGCAAATCCAGTTTAGAATTTGAAAAATCAAATTTGAAAAGAAATCCAGAATATTTTCTCAGAAAATATTTCCAAATTTAGAGTTCCGGGGGTAAAAATGTTAATTTTGGAAACCTAGGGTTTAAAACTTGAATCTGGATTGAAATTTTTAAAACTAAAGTTCTGGATCTCGAAAATGAAATGAAATGTGATGAAATGTTGTGAAATGATGAAAAATGACGAGAAATGATATGAAATACCATGCAAAATGCTAATTCTGATGAAGAGTTTTGGATATTAGACCCCGATTGACAGTTGTACCAGTTCAGAAAGTGATAGAATTGATAAAAATGGGCAAAATGGTTCAAGAAATGATTTTTTGTCTCTGTCGGGCCAGAGTGACACTGAAAATTTAGGTTTGAGCTGGATTGAACTGAAATGAACTGAATTGAGTTGAGTTCTAGGGTTTCAAAACTCAACTGAACTGACAAGACACTGACTCAACTGAACTCTCAGACTGAATTGTCAAGAAATACTACAATTTTTAGAGAAATGGTGATAAATGGTCACTGGAGTGAAGTGAGTTACGAACAAGAACTGGGTTTGAGCTGGAATAAAGATCAATAATACTGAGATGAACTAAAATTGAAGCTCAAACACTAGCTCAACTGACTAGACTCAGCTCAATTTCAACTAAATGAGCTGAAATAGGCTAAAATGGGCTTCTAGACACTTGGAAGTGGTTTTGAACTGAAACTGGAGCACTTGAACTTATGGTGAGCTCAAGCTAAACTTAAGGGGATAGGATTGACTTGGAATGACTGACTCAGAAATAATTGGCTTGGATTTGAGCTAGAAATGAGCTCATTTCTGAAGAAATGATCCCATTTTGGTAGGAATGATCAGAAATGGATATGACCGGCCCATTGTGAGCTCAGGTGAGCTAGAATTGACTGACATTCTAATCGTTCTGAGCTCAAGAATGAGCTTTGTTGACTCTGGCTGACATGGGTCTAAGATGACCTAGGGGTAAAATGATAATTTTCCTAATGAAAGTGGGTAAATTGATAATTTCTTAAGACAAACTCAAGGTTGAACTCCTGTACTAACCTACCAGGGTTGGCATCCACACGAGGGGGGTTGTCTGAGAATGAGTGAGGAAAATTTGGGGTGTTTATAATACCATGGAGAGGGCATCTATAGAGAAGTGGCTGAAGATTGTGGACACTGACGATGGTGGTGTTGAGGCAGGAGTGCATCTAGGGGTAGAGGAAATTCTTTCATCGACTGTTTGTTGTTGGTGTCGAGTAGTGGTGCTCGATTGAGGGGCAGCAAAGCACTGGCAAGCAGTAGAGACATAGAGGTAGAAGGAGAAGCAAGGTTGTTGGTTGACCACCAGGAGGTGGTGGTGACTCCCCCTTCGTCAGGTAGTTATGCCAAGATTGGCAGTAACAACCACAGATGAAACAACGAAAGAAGAATGAAAAAAAATGAGAAGAGGAAGAGGGCGACAACTACCACGTCTCTCTCTTCCCTTTTATAAAAGGGGAACCCTAGTTGCCCCTCCCTCTTACGGGTGAAAGAAAAATGAAAAAGAAGAAAGGAAACAAAACAAAAAAAATAAAAGAGAGGGATTTTAGGGTTCGAGAAACGTTGTTAGATGAAATTACATCATTACTCCCAATCTTTTTAGTTATTTTCATTTATGCTCCTTTATTTTATAGAACAAAGGCTCTATTTTTTGGGATATTCCAGAAACAAACATGTTCTCTAGAAAATACTTGAGACAGGGTTATATTTTTTGTTTTGTTCAAAATAATACCTAAACTTTTCTACAATCATAGAAAACCACTTGTAATTTTCTATTTAATTGAGAAAGTTTTAAAAATTATATTTTAGAGTTCAGAATTGTTATTTTTATCCAGAACTACCTTTTGACTTTTTTCTGATTTTACAAAAAAATGCTTCTGGTTTGCGAAATACCTCCTAGAGCTTTATCCAAAGAAGTTTGGATCTAGATCAGATCAAGTCAGTACAAGTTTTTTATAAACTTGATTGGATCCAGTAAATTTCTTTTGAATCCAATTATGATCTGCCTTGGATCTCTCTCATCATATGGGAGAAAATTTTTTATTATGTATTTATTGGATCCTGAAATGATTTGCATGATTACATATTATTTTGATATGCTATATATTTTGTCCATGTTCAGATATTTATATATATATATAGATCCATATCTGGTATGACTTAGATTTGTTTTAGTTTTTATATGGATCAATATTAATTGAACTAGGGTCCATTAGATCTGATGTTTGGGTCAAGATTTGATCTGATCAGTATTGGATCAGATGCTTGGATCTAGTAAGGTGGCATAGACCTATTTTAATTCAGTAAAACAATATTGGATCTGATTAAACCTGTATAGATCTGGATAGATCAAATTAATTGAGTATGGATCTAATTGAATGAGTTTTGCACCCAGACAATGCTATTGTATCTTGTTGAACTGTAAACACCCCAAATTTTCCTCATCCATCCTCATGCACCCCTTTTCAGCAGATGCCAATTGCCTTCGAAGTCTAGCCCAAGTCGATCCAAGTTTAGGTATAATTTCACCCTTTTTGTCAAAAAAATTACCCCCTAGGTAACCTTAGATCCCAGCCAGTCGGAGTCAACCAATCTCATTCTTAATTTCAGATGAGTTAGAATGTCAGTCATTTCTAGCTCTTCTGGGCTCACAATGAGCAAACACTATTCATTTTTGACCATTTTAGCTAAAATTGGTTTATTTTCTGAGAAATGAGCTTATTTCTAGCTCGAATTCTAGACAATTATTCCTAAGTCAGTCAATTCTAGTCGACCCTATTTTCCTAAGTCTAACCTGAGCTCACCAGGAGTCCAAGTAGCCTAAATCCAATTCAATTCTATTTCTCATAGTCTAGGAGTCCATTCTAGCCCATTTCAGCTCATTTCAGTTGAAGTTGAGCTAAATCTAGTCAGTTGAGCTAGTGTTTGAGCTCCGAAATTAGTTCATCTCAGTATTTCTAACCTTTATTCCAGCTCAAACTTAGTATATTTTTGTCACCCACTTCACTTCAGTAGTCATTTCTTATCATTTCTTTGAGAATTATACCATTTCTCAATCATTCAGTCAGGGAGTTTGTTTGAGTTAGTGTCATGTTAGTTCACTTGAGTTCAAAAACCCTCGGATTCAGTGTAAACCAGTCGAAACCAGTTCTCCAGTGTCACTCCTTGCCCTGCTGGGGCAAAATGATTTCTCAAATCATTCTTGTCCAGAACTTTATTTTATCATTCCCCTAGCTGGTACAACCACTAAAAAAAACTCAGATCAGTTTTCTTCCTAAAAAATTTAGTTATATTCGAGACCCAATTCACATTTAGATCGGATTCAATATCGGGTCCGATGTTCAATCATTAATTTTTGCCTTCGAACAAGAGTTTTCAATTCTTTGTCCTTGCCAGGGGTCTGGGACTTCAAATCCCTCATCCAAGGTTTATCATTTCCTATCATTTTGTAATCATTTCATGTCATTTCATATCATTTCACGTCATTTCTTATCATTTTATTGCCCTGCATGTCATTTTCAAGGTAGTACTCTGGTTGTTCAAAATATCAAATCCATATTCGAGTTTTAAAACCTTAATTCAAAATAAATTTCAAAAACCTGAGTTTTAAATCGACATTTTCCATTTGACTAACCCCAGGGCTCTACATTTCTTATTTCAAAAATATTTTGCTTAGAAAAATGATCTGGATTCGTTTTAAACCTGATTTTTAAACCAATTTCCAATTTTTATCAACTTTCTTCAAGTGGGGCCTGCCATGCAGTGGTGAAAACCCTAATTTTTTATTTTCTTATCCAATTCCATTTCATTTCTATGTTTCAAAAATACAAAAATGTTAGTGAGTATAGGTGTCCTTTTGAAGTTTTTCAAAAAAAAAATCATTTTTAACCCCTTTATTTTCAAGTTTTTTAAATCATTTTTTGAAAAATCAAATAGGGCCCACCGTAGGTGGCACCACATTTGAAAGTGTTTAGGCTAGTTTAGGTTGAGTTAGTGTTTTACTCAAATTAGAAGTTTTGAAAAAGTCAAAATCGATTTTAAAACTCTATTTTTACTTTAGTATTTAACTTTGGTTTTTAACTTTTAATTAGAATTTTAAAAATCAAATGTGGACCCACATTAGGTGGTGCTACATGTAAGATTTTCAGAGTTTAATTAGGATTCAATTAGGATTAATTAGTTAGAGTTTTGTTTAGGTTAGAATTCCAAGGAAAAATCGCCCCTTTTAGTTTTGGGTTTTTTTGAAAGTCTTTAAAACAAATCCAACTCTCTTATTTAGTTTTTTTGAAAAACTATAAATATCCACCATGGGGATTTCAACCAGCATGGGTTCTCTCCCTCTATAGCTCTTCTTCTTCCTCCTCCAGCAGCCTCCATTAAAAACCTAAGAGGTAAACATTTCTTCTCTCTTTTGATTATTTAAATTTTTTTATTATTTCCCATTAAAATCCCTATTGCCGCCCCCTTTGTTAGAATCTTTTTTATATTTTCTTTCAAGAACCCATGATCCACGATTTAAGATGATGATATACTGATCATCCATGATGTTTTGCACGATTTTAATCCATTAGAATCTTTGAAAATTCAATTATTATGCTAAATGCCCGAAAAAGATTGAGATTCAACCTTTTTATAAGTTGAATCCCTCTTTTAATGGCTAAATCGAAATCTCAGCTATGCTTCCATGATTTTTTTTGTTTATGTCATCATGTTTATATTTGTTTTAATTATTCAAGCATCAAATCATGATTCATTGTATTATTTATATATTTTTTTATGTTTTTAGAATGAATAATCAATTTTATTTCATTCTAGGGTTTTAGATTCAATATTTATAATTCTAGTTGTCTGTTAATGTAATTATTTTGCCAGCTTATATTTATCAATAAAATCTGAATTTTTTATGGTGAAATGATGCATATGCCTATGATTTTCAATAAAAAAATTGAGATTTTTAGAGGTATGTAATCTTTTGTTTAAAAATCAAAGTCGGAACCTATTTTGTGAATCAGGAAAATGCTGTAAAAATTTACGAGCATCTTTTCGAGGTCATATCTTCCTTGTCCAAGATTCGATCGACAATATGTAAAAAACACCATAGTCCTCATGATGTGTAATTCAATCTGTAAAGTTTTTATAAATTTCTATGGTAGATTTCTCTATTTATTTGATCCAACAATAGTGCCTATACTGTTTGAACCAACAGACCTGATTCAGGGCCTTGGTCAACTTGCCAGGACGATTTCTTCCTAACCGAAGATCATATTGATGATTCATAAAAATACATTGATTCATCATGATGTCTACTTTTTGTGGTATAAGTTTTATAAATTTTCATTGTAGATTTCTATTTTCGTGAGGCTCATAATTAGAACCTGCATTTCTTGAGTGATAATCTTGATTCGAATAATGATTCAACTTGTCAGAGCAATTTATCCCTCACCGAAGATCGTTTTGCCAATCCGTAAAAAGGGTTCTCATAATTATGATTTTCATTTTGCCTCTGTGAAATTGTATAAATTTTGTTGGTGGTTTACTATGTTTCGCTAAGCTTGAAACTGAATATTCCTATTTTACCTCGTTATGCATAAACTAGAATCAGGTGCGTATTGCCGGAGGCATATCTCCCTAACTGAAGATCATATTCTAGATTTTTAAAAAGGGTTATCTTTATTAATCTATATAGTATCTCTCTGTCAATTTTTATAAATTTCTACGGTTGTTTGGTATCTGATTCAGGTCTGACACTATGATAGGTACGTGATCGCAGGTAAAGTCATGTATTTCTCCTTTTTTATTTAATTTTCATATCAAAATAATCCCCAAAAATTATATTTTCGATTATATTTTAATTTCAGAGTTATTAGAAGTGTCCATGTTAATTTTTATGAATTTTAGAATTCATTTGATGCATTATTTAGTTATTTCATAAAAATAGGATGCCCACAGAGTCCTAATTCAATCGAAAATGGGCAAAAATTGATTTTCTTCTAATATTTCATTTTTTTTCATGAAAAGTATCATATTTTTAAAATTTGATCATATTCATAATTAAATCAGGGTGCCCTCCACTCGATTTTACTTTGTTTTGAATTCGTTTGATCCCTAAATTAAGCATTTTACCAAAATCTTTTTTGAGAAACCCTGTTTTTAACCTTATTTTGCAATAAAATTTAATTTTCAAGAGTATTTTAGTCATTTTTATGAAATTCCAAATTTTAAAGTTGTTTATTCTCATTATTCATTTAAGTTTGCATTATTCTTATATTTATTTTAGGAAAGCATGAAAAAAGCCTTATATTTGGATAAATCCCTCAATTTCCAGATATTATTGGATAAATCTAGAAAAGCTGACATTTTTACTACTAATGGGTTTGCTAATTTTGCAGGAAGGCTCAAGATTAGATTTTCCTTATTTTCTTTATTTCTTTTTCTTTATTTTAATTCAATTATTGATGTAAAATATAAATGTAAACTTTGAAATAAGAATTTACTTTTCTGCTTAGATTAGGGATGCATTGCATATAGGTTATTTCAATAATTTTAATTGTGTGATGGATGATGATTCATGCATATTTAAATTCACAATGGTCTACACGAATGGCATGTGCACTCACTTCTAAGGAGTTAATAAACTTGATTTGAGTTTGTATTTGTGGCCATAGTTAGAATACGAACAATATCCAGATTTATCATGTTCTTTTAAGCCACAAACGACCTACACTCTTAGGATATTTTAAGAAATCATAACACGTTTTCAAAACTTTTCTAAGTATTTTTTCCTTTTAGAATCAAATGAACTATATTCAATACACATTTGTGGCCATAGTCAGTGATATATGGCGAATATATTTCATCTAAATTATATAAGGCACAAAAATCTTTTTATCAATGATTTTCCTTAAATTCTTCAAAAAATATTTTCTCAAGTTGCATTCATGCATCATTTAGATTGCATTATGAAAATATTTCATAGGGCCACACGCCCATCCCTGTTGAGTCATTTCACAAATCCATTTCAGAGAAATGGATTTCTCAAAGTCATTATGGTTTTTCCTCAAAATCGATTTTCTCAAAATTATCCAAGTTTTTTTCTTTAAAAATCGATTTTCTCATAATAGTTTCCCATTTCAAATACTTCTCTAAATTCAATTCATGATTTTCCAAGCTTCAGTATTTCTCAGTTCAAATTCAAAGAAATCAAACTTCTCATAAATTACTTAAGTTTCCTTTAGAAATCGATTTTCTTAAAACATCAAGATTTCTTCAAAAATTGATTTTCCTTCTCTTCAAAATACTTTCCCAATGCAATTCATGATTTCTAAAGTGTCCTCTTTTCCAAGTATTTTCAAGTATTCAAAGCATACATCATGTTTTCAATCTGCATCTTCGAAGTTCATAGCGCATGCCTGATTCTTTGTGTATTAAAGAAATAAAACATCGATTTAGACAGTTGAGTAAAGCAAAGCAAAGCACATGATTGATCTTTACTTCAATTACCCCTTATTATGGCGCTAGGAATGGTTGAACCTCGTACCAATAGGAGAGTCTCATTCCTCAAAATTTTCCTGTATTTTAAAACAGAGGCAGATTATTTTTAAAACTTTTTCAAAAGGTCTCTTTGACTTGCAAAAGTAAAATTTTGCTAAGATAACATGTTTGGCAATCTTGATAGGACCTATCTTCGCCTGATCAATCTAATGATTTGTTCTATTCAACTTGTCAAAATCGTGTTCTACAATGTCAGCCTTATATCTTGTGAACCTAGGAGCCTAGAATCAAACCCAACTGACATGGATTGCATGTAGACTTAGGCATGGTTTGGTAGGACCAATTATGGATGCATTATTCATGTTCACATAGACTTAGGTCAAATACAATCCTCCTCAATCTAGGAATTGATTGAAAATAATGTTTGCTTCTCATAAATTTTTTAAAACCCTACTTCGTTAGGTCATTAGAGCTTTCTATTTTCTTGTATGTTGATTATTTTTCAAAAACAACCTCATCCACTTTTACCTGGTCACCATGTTGCTGGGCTTTCTTCCAGAACCATAGTTCGGGACAAAGCCTCACAACTGGGCCACCTATTTGGGTTGATCTCCTCCTGCCACGTATCGAGGGCCACAGTCCAAAGTATATCGGCAGACGCTCAAGGATGTTGGAAAACATGAGCCTAGAACCAGAGAAAATTCTTTTTATGCCACGTATATCGAGCCTCATCTCGAGTATATCAACATAGCATGATTGTACACATATGATCTAAGCCTTAGAGTTAGGGTTAGGATCCTACAACTATTTTAAACTTTGTGTATTTAGAGTCAGCTTCTTAGGAAATGTTGTATGCGCACACTTGATTGTGCACGATGTGATTGAATGTACTTTAGTTATTTCTCTTTATTCCTTTTATTTTCTTATATTTTTTCATAATTTTTTTGAAAATCCTGGATGATTTTCAAAATCCCTTATTTCCCATTCATTTTCTTATATTTTCTTTTATTTTATAAAACCCTAGATGATTTTTCAAAAATCCTCTATTTTCCATCAAAACTCCAGGCGGTTTTCCTTTTCCTTCCATTCCTCTGGATCTTGATTTTTCAGCCTTATTTTGATCTTGCCTGCAACTTTTTTTTAAGAAAATAGTGTATATTCCTCAAGTCTTGTCCTGATTTCCTCTTTATTTTTCAGTCTATCTTGATGACATCTAGTCAGCTTGATTTCGTCTTTCCTGAGGGCCATATCTCTTACGAGTTGTGGCAAGGTCTCCTTGAACATCAGACTCTAAACATCGGACCTTTCATTCCTTGGTGGTACTATTCCTGGCTTAAAAACTTCTCTCGTATGTTCTTGAACCATCTAAGCGACTTTGGATTAGAACTGGCTTCATCAGTGGGAAAGTAGATCGTCAATGACAATTTAATTCAAGCACTATCAGAGTGGTGGAATCCACACACTTGTGCCTTTTGGTTCCCGTGTGGAGAGATGACTCTACTACTGGATGAATTTTTAGAGATTATGGGTCTACCTGAGCCAGCTGGTCAGCCAAAAGATCCATTAGAGCAGCAGTCTTTGATCGACGTCAAGGGACTCGATCTCCGAGATGCTTTAGCCTGAATAACTGGACGCAGATCCTGGCCACTGATAGATGCATATGAGAGTTAGTGTGTCAACTTGTTTGAGCTATACCGACAGTATGGGGCATTTGAAGAAGTCGACTCCTTATCCCGAGCAGCACGAGAAAGGATTTAGCATGCAATGGTTTTGTGCACAGTAGGATTAAACTTCTTCTAGGACGGACAGAACTACGTTGACATCAGAACAGTGCAGCTTTTGCAAAGATGGAAAAGTCGACAGACCAACCGTCTCTCGATCGCCATGGCCGCACTAGCCTTCTTGTACCGTGGATTGACCCGTTTCACGCTAAGATTCAATCTTAATGGAAGGGTGCATCTACGCATTACAGTCTTGGTTCTTCCGACATGTGCCAACTCGGGAAAGTTCTTTCAAATATAAAGGTAAGGAGCCACTACCTACTCCTCAGTACAAATTCTTGATCGAGAACCTACATGAAGAAGAAATCATGTGGGATTACTTCGACCATCGAGAGTTACTCCCTCGATACACTTATGTGCATGGCAAGCGACTCAAGTTACTTGAACCATTCTTTTCTATCTATTACCAGTCAGCGATGTGTCAGGCAGTTCTCGTAGATGTAGCAGCAAATTGATACTCGACTATTATCAGGCATTGTGTCAGAGTTTGTTCTAAAGTCTGCTCAGTAGTCCATAACATACCATTCCGCTAAATATAACTGAGATTTTTTTGTTGCCTCACTGTTTTTCCTGGTCCTCGAGTGTCCTCTGATTATCTCGAGTGGTGGCAGATTGTTTGTCTACCCCCTCTTTATCAAGTTTATTATCAATGAAATCATTTTCTTTCAATAATTTTCATCTTATCATGGTTTGACAACCTCTTCTAGGTAACAAGGCATATCTTAGTTGTTCACTCCTTCATTAAGAGTGACAATCCAATTGTTGCAATTCCAACGATGACTCAATCCTTGATAATGAGATATCCTTCAAATTGTCTATCCGATTCTCACCCGATATTTTCTCTCTATTCATTTTATCCAAAATCGTCATCCTCAAATTCTGATCATCCGTAGTATTCTGCAGAGAGCACTCATGATTCTACATGGTTCAAACAAGGTCCGACAAGAAAACTGCACCCGTCTAGCATACCAGTTATTCTTTTGTATTCAAGCAAGAAATGACCTCTCCAAGATCTGCCAGAAAACAAAGTCAGACTGACTGGGATGACATTGATCCCGCCACATATCAGTTGTTTAAGAAAATGATGATTAAAATGATGTTTAAGCAAGTTGAAGATAGTCCCAGAAAGACTCCCATCAAGAAGAAGTCATCTGTCACCTTCTCCAAGAACATCACTAGCAAGAGAAGTAACACAGGAGGTTCTAAGCCCAGCAGAAGGAACGATGGAGGCAAAAAGAGAGATACCTTCAAGCAAGACAACAAGCCTTTTCAGTCAAGTTCTCACCAGAAATCTTTGCAGAAAGAAAAGATAAAGCGTAACGGTTGGGGTAATAACCACAAGTTTACTTCTCTAGAGCAGCCACTTAAAGATCTCCTTGAGTATATGCTGACCAAGGAACTCATCAAGCTCTCAAGAGTTTCTGATCCTCCCATGGTCATGGAAAGATTCAAAGATCAATTTTGCAAGTTTCATCGGGCAGTAGGACATGACACCGAGCACTGCTTCATCCTGAAGAACATCATCCCAAGACTGCATTGACAAGGATCTCCTTGTCGAAGATGAAGAAGAGGACCAGCCAGTTGTTCTGACCAAGCCTCAGCAGAAACCAAGCCTTCAGTGAAAAATACAACGCAATGGTTAGAGCCATGACCGCAAGTTTACCCCATTAGATCAAACACTCGAGAGTATTCTCGCATACATGCTCACAAAAGATATGGTCAGACTTTAGAAGGCCATTGATTCTTTTGTGACTCTGGGAAAATGAAAGGATTGATTCTGCAAGTACCATCGAGCATTGAGGCATGACATAGAACATTGCTTTGACTTCAAGAGCATCGTGCAAGCTTGCATCGACAAAGGACTTCTTGCTTGAGGCAAATTAGAGAATCAATCAGCTATCCAGCCAACATCCTTTCTAGACGCGAAGAGGAAGGATGATGCCAATACTCTCTCATTTCTTTCATTTTACTTTTGTCATTCTTTAGGGACGACGTGGTCTCATTTCTTTAATCAATTATCAACATTCCTCATAGCTTGGCACCATCTTTTGTATTTCTCCTTCTTTACAAAATGTCTTCTTGCGAGGAGTAACCTCTTTCAGAGTCCCTCTCGAATCAATCAAGAAACACATCGTCAATCTTTCCCTTGTTATCTTGATAGAACATTCGTCAAATATCAATTACATATCCTTTCGTCCAGCATCTTACTCCCTAGTTACATTGGGGTATTTTTTTTAAAAAAATTGTCTTTACTTCAAAACATCCTGTATGTAGGCAGGATCAAACAAAATCTTTCATTTGCATTCATTCACATTGATTTGCGTTCATTTGCGTCGATTGCGTCAAGTTTATTACCCATTCAGGATAAGGTATAATTCTGAGATGCTGACAAGTTGTCTAAGTCATCGTGAGGGTGAAGGTTGAAAATCTCCCATCACAATCATCAAGTGCTTTCAAAACACCAGTTCTTTTCAAATTCGACCTTTGGGTCGAGTCTCTTACCGAAGTCATTTTTGTCGATCATGTCAAATCAACCTTCGGGTTAAGCTTATTCTCTAAATCCAATTTTGCTGGTCGAACTCTCTGAATCCAGTTTACACTGGTCAATATATTTTCAAATTCAGTCTTTGCATTGATCGAGCTTTCAAGCCAACTTTCAAATCCAACTTTTGAGTTGGTTCAGTTTTCCTTCAACGATCCAAGCCTCATCTCGAGTTTCCGTTCAAACCCAACTTCTTAATTTGGTCTAGTTTTTCCTTCGGGATTCGAGTTCCAACTCAATTTTTCTTTCCTTCAAATCCTAATTCGGTTTAGTTTTATCTTTGAGATTCGAGTTCCAACTCGAATTTTCTTTTCTTTAAATCCTAATTTGTTTAATTTTCCTTTGAGATTCGAGTTCCGACTCAAATTTTCTTTCTTTTAAATCCTAATTGGTTTAATTTTCCTTTGGGATTCGAGTTGTGACTCAAATTTTCTTTCCTTAAATACAAATTGGTTAAATTTTTCTTTGGGATTCGAGTTCTGACTTGATTTTTTTTCCTTAAAATCCGAATTGGTTTAGTTTTCCTTTGGGATTCGAGTTCTGACTCAAATTTTCTTTCCTTTAAATTTGAATTGATTTAATTTTCCTTTGGGATTCGAGTTCCGACTCAATTTTTATTTTCTTTAAATATGAACTGGTTTAATTTTCCTTTGGGATTCGAGTTCCGACTCGAATTTTATTTCTTTTAAATCTGAACTGGTTTAATTTTCCTTTGGGATTCACGTTCTGACTCAAATTTTCTTTTCTTAAAACCCGAATTGGTCTAGTTTTCCTTCGAAGATCTAAGTTCTGACTCAAATTTTCTAGTTTCCTTTGACAATTCGAGTTTCAACTTAAATTTTCTTTCTTTTAAATCAAAGAATCATTTTAATCTTCCTTTGAAGATTCAAGTTCTGATTTAAACATTCTTTTAAATCAAAACTTTTGAGTTAGACTTTCCTTTTAAGCCCAGTTTAGCACTGGTCCTTTGTTATCATTGCAAAATTTTACTTTTTCAAGTCAAACTGACCTTTGAAAAAGATTTTGAAAATAACTTGCTTTCGTTTTAAAATGCAGAAAAATTCTAAAGAATGGGACTCGCTTGTCGGTACGAGGTTCAACCGTTTCTGATGTCATAACCAGGGGTAATCGAACCAAGGATCAATTTTATGCTTTGCTTTGCTTTGCTCAGCTTGTCTAAATCAATGTTCTATTCCTAAATGCATAAAGAATCAGGCATGTGCTATGAATTTTGGAAAATGCAGATTGAAAACATGATGTATGCTTCGAATATTTGAAAATTCTTGGAAAAAGGAGATGATTAGAATTTTGTTTTTTACACTTGGTAAAATACTTTTAAAGAAAAGAAAGCTTAGAAAATCATGATTTGGACTTAAAAAAGTATTTGATAAAGGGAAAAACCTTGAAAATCAATTTTGAGGGAAAATGAGATCTTAAAGTTTTGAGAAAATCAATTTCGAGAAAAACTCAGGTGACTTTGAGAAAATTGATTTTTCTGAGATAGGATTTTTGAATTGATTAAAAGGATTGGCGTGTGGCCCTGTGAAAACTATTCATGATGCATGAATACAATTTTGAGAAAATATTTTCTGAAAAAATTGAGGGAAATTATTTGTAAAAGGGTTTTGTGCCTTATAGAATTTAGATAAAATATATTCACCATATATCCTTGACTATGGCCACAAATATATATTGAACATAGCCCATTTGATTCTAAAAGGGGAAAATACTTAATTTTTTTTTAAGAATATACAATGATTTTTGAAAATAACCTAAGAGTGTAAGTTGTTTGTGGCTTAAAAGAATATGATAAATCTGGATATTATTCGTATTCTGACTATAACTACAAATATGAACTCAATCGAGTTTATTAACTCCTTAGAAATGGGTGCACACGCCACTCATGTAGACCATGATGGATGTAAAATATGCATGAATAATCATTCATCACACATTAACATTATTTGAAAAAATAAACTACATGTAATGCAACCCTAAGCTAAGCAAAAAAAACAAATTCGTATTCCAAATTTACAATTTACATCAATAATAAATTAAAGAAAAGAAAAAACAAATAAAGAAAAATTTAATCTTAAACCTCCATGTAAAATTAGCAAACTTGTTAGTGAAAATATGTCAGCTTTTCAGGATTTATCCAATAATATTGGAAATTGAAGAATTTATCCAAATATAAGCCTTTTCTCATGCTTCCCTAAAATAAATATAATAAAGGATGATGCAAAATTGAATAAATAATAAAAATAAACAACTTTGAAATTCAGAATTTAGAGAAAAAGATCCAAAATACCCTTAAAAATTGACCTTTATTGCAAAACAGGGTTTAAAACCGGGTTTCTCAAAAAATATTTTTGTAAAATGCTTAATCTGAGGATCAAACAAATTCAAAATGATGCAAAATCGGGTGGAGAGCACCCCAGTATGATTATGAACATGACAAAACCCTAAAAATATAATGCTTTTCATGAAAATTTTGAAATATCAAAAGAATATCAATTTTTTGCCCGTGTTTTGCTTGAATCAAGACTCTACGGGCATCCTGTTTTCATGATTTAACTAAACAATGCATTAAATGAATTCTAAAATTCATAAAAATTGACATGGACACTTATAATAACCCTAAAATTAAAATAAAATCTAAAAATATAATTTTTGGAATTATTTTGACATAAAAATTAAATAAAAATATAAAAATATACAGTTTTACCTGTGGGTATGTACCTATCACGATGTCAGGCCTGAATCATAAACCAAACGATATTCAAAAATTGTAAAATTTCATATAAAGAAACTACACATTTTAAAAAAAATAATGCTTTTTACAGATTGGAAAAAGCATCTTCGGTTAGGGAGATATTGTTTCGACAATATATACTTGATTTCGACGAATGCATAATAGTTCCAGAAAAGACAGATCTAATTTCAGTTTAGTTAAACATAGAAAACATAATTCAAAAATTACCAATGTCATACTGATAAAATTAAACATGTTGTTGAATCCGTGGCTCCTTACGGATTGGAAAAACAATCTCCGATTAGGGAGATATGATCCATCCAAGTTGAACTAGAGCTTAAACCATGCATAACGCTCTCTAAGAAATAGATTTTGATTTGTGATAAAATAAAAATATCAAAATACCATAAAAAAATCTAAAATTTTCACAGAATATATTAGACATCCTAAAAAATACACTGATTTTTACGGATTATCAATCGGATCGCTGATGAACGAGATATCACCTTAACAAACCGTCCCTGATTCCATATAATATTTTCATTGTGCACGAATCAGAGTTCGATTTTTGATTTTTTTTAGCAGAGTTCAGAACTCAAAAAATTCAAATTTTTTATTGAAAGTCACTGACACATGCATGATTCAACCCTGAAAAAAACAGATTTTATTAATAAGAAAATACACATGAAATAACACCACTCCCGTGTGACCATGATCAAGATATGTATATTATGGATAAAACGTATGAAATACCCTAATCTAGGCATGAAAAACCATAAAAAAGCATGCAAATAATATAACGAATTATGATGTGATGCTTGAACGAATAAAATAAATATGAATATGATGAAATAAATGAAAAATATTAGGGAATCACAGTCACAAATTCGATTTGGCCATTAAAAGAGGGATTTGATCCATAGAGGTATCAAATCTCATCTTTTATTTGGCATAAACATAAATAATAATCTAAGCTATTTCAATGGATTAAAAATGTGAAAAACATATTAATACATCATTAGATAATGTTCTTGAATCATGCTAATGGTTCTTGAATGAAAATAAAGCAAATATATAACACTAAAGGGGGGGGGGGTGCGACAATGGTTATTTTATTTAAAGAAGCAATAAAAAAAATGAATAAAAGCTTACCTTGGGGCTGCAACAATGGAGAAAGGAGAGCTGAGAGAAGATGCTTGAGGGAGAGAGAGGAGAGAGAGCATGGGTCGACCCCCCCTTTGGACCCCTTTTCATAGTTTTTGTAAAGAGCATTAATTAGAGAGAGAGAGTTCTAAATTAGAACTCCTCTTAATTGATTAAGATAATTCTAAGGGGTGGGGTGGGGGGGGGGGGATTTTTGTTGAAGTATTCTAACATAACAAGGCACAAACTACTAACCCTAATTGTGACACCTAATTAGCTTTAATAAATCTCAAATGTGGCACCCCTCATGTGGGCCCACATTTGGTTTTTAAAAGCCCTAATTACAAGTTTTAAAAAACAAAATCCTTAAAAAGTCAAAATAAAGGTTGAATTTTAAAATCGATTTTGGTTTTTCAAACTCCTAATCTAATTAGGATACTGACTAAACTTGAACTAACCTAAAACACTTTCAAATGTGGCGTCACCTACTGTGGGCCACATTTGATTTTGAAGAAATGATTTTAAAATAGTGAAAATAAAGGTTTTCAAAAAAGGTTAGAATAAAAATGAATTTAAAATTGAAAGTTTTGAATCGACTAGAGTTCTGAATGAGTTGAAATTCTCCCAATTGTAGCGCCAATTGTGTAGGCCCCATATTAGGGTTTTGAAAAGGATTAAAATAAAGGTCAAAAAGGGTTTTTAAAACAGATGAAAATAATGGCAAAGGATAAAATCGAGAAAATTAGAGTCCTAAATCAACTAAAATTCTAGACTAGAGTCCTAAACCGACTAAAACTCTAAAATTTTGGCTTTTGAAAGACAAACGAAGAGGTTTTGAAAGATCTTCTCAAAAATTAGTAAAAATAAACAAAAAGATGAAATCAGGGTTGGAGTCCTAATCAACTGAAACTCTAGAATAGAGCCCTAAATTAACTGAAACTTTGAGAATTAGATCTATTTTTGACAAATAAGTGAAATAAAAGTAAAAAGCTGAAATCAGAGTAGAGTTTTGAACTAACTGAAACTCTTGGGCAGAGTCCTAAAATTTTAAAACTCTAAAATAAAGTCCTAAAATTTTGAAATTTGATTTTTTGAAAGATAAATGAAGAAAATTTTGAAAGATTTTCTAAAAAATGAAGTTAGGATTAAAGTCCTAATCCAACTAAAACTCTGAGACAGAGTTCTGA
The DNA here is from genome assembly GCF_984573655.1 of Nuphar pumila. NCBI lineage: Eukaryota > Viridiplantae > Streptophyta > Magnoliopsida > Nymphaeales > Nymphaeaceae > Nuphar > Nuphar pumila. Next base: position 64,618,032 of record NC_143264.1, on the reverse strand, counting down.
TCTGACTAAAACTCTAAAATTTTGATCTCTTTCGAAAGATTTTGATATATTTTCTTGGAAACAGGTAAAAATAAAAATGAGAGATAGAGTCCTAATCCGACTAAAACACTGTGATAGAGTCCTAGTCCGACTGAAACTTTAAAATTTTGGCTAAAATGAAAGAAATGGGCAAGGGATAAGTCTACCTCTGATTTAAGACCAAAATAAAATTTTGAAAAGGGTTTAAAATGTAAAAAGAGAGAGTCCTAAATCAACTAAAACTTTGAAATAACTAAAATTTGAGAAATCTAAATGAAAGAAGTGATCTAGAAGTGACGCCACCTAGATGGGTCTCATCCGAGAATTGAGATCAGTTAAAATTTGAGTTTAAAACGAATCCAGATCACTTTCTAAGGAAAATGTTTTAAAATAAAGGAATATAAGATCCTAGGGGTTGATAAATGGAAAATATCGATAAAAAACCCAGGTTTTTGAAATTGATTTCAAAAGAAAAATTTTAAAATCGAGTCTGGATTTGATATTTTGAAAAACAAGAGCGCTGGATTTCAAAAATGACATTCAATATGATGTGATACGATGAAATGATATGAAATAACATGAAATGATATGAAATGATTACGAAATAACAGGAAATAATAAACCGTGGATGAGGGATTTGAAGTCTGTTATCATCGCAAAATTTTACTTTTGCAAGTCAAACTGACCTTTAAAAAAGATTTTGAAAATAGCTCGCCTCCGTTTTTAAAATGCGGGATAATTTTGAAGAATGAGACTTGCCTGTCTGTACGAGGTTCAACCATTCCTGGCGCCTTTACCAGAGGTAATTGAACCAAGGATCAAAATTGTGCTTAGCTTTGCTTAACTTATCTAAATCATGTTCTATTTCCTAAATGCACAAAGAATCATGCATGTGCTATGAATTTTCTGAAAAAAGCAGATTTGGAAACATGATGTTTGCTTCTGAGATTTGAAATACTTGGAAAATTCTTGGAAAAGATGTCACTTGGAAAATTGTGAATCATGGTGAAAGAATATTTCTGAGAAAAATGAAAATCGATTTCTGAAGAATCCAGGTGTTTTGTGAAAATCGATTTCTGAGGAATTTCAAGTAACTTTGGAAAACTTGATTTTTCTAAATTTAAACTTTAAAATTGAATATATAACTTGAAAATCATGATTTGAACTTGATAAATACTTGAAATACCATTTGAAAGCTCAAAGTTTTGAGAAAATCAATTTCTGCGAAAGACTTGAGAAATTTTGAGAAAATTGATTTCTCTGAATTGGAATTGGAATTTGCAAATGAATGAAATGAATAAATATGGATTTGAAAGGCTGAATTTTGAGGAATTGATAAAATCCTTTTGTATTTTTGAGAAATGCAGTGCATTTTGAAGTTAGCCTAAGAGTGTACGCTGAATGTGGCTAATGCGAAGATCACAAATCTGGGTCTCATTTGTATTCTGACTATGGCCATAAATACAAATTCCACCGAGTTTGTCAACTCCATAAGAGCTTGTGCACGTGCCATTTGTGTAGACCATGGTGAATTTGTAAAAAATATGCATGAATGATGTATTTATCAAATATTAAAATTTGCAGAATTAAACTATATGCAATGCAAATCCTAATCTAAGCAGAAATTGAAATTCTTATTCCAAAGTTTACATTTATTTACATCACTAACTGAATTTAAATACAGCAAAATAAAGTCTTCAATATCCCTGCAAAACTAGAAAACTTGTTAGTGAAGATATGTTGGCTTTTCTAGATTTATCCAGTAATATCTAGAAATTACTGGATTTTGCTAGATATAAGCCTTTTTTCATGATTCCCTGAGATAAACATAATGAAATAAGAAATAAAATTGAATAAATAAGAAAATGATATTTGAAAATTCGAAATTGGGGTTAAAATGACTTAAATACCCTTGATAACAAGATTATGGCCTTGAAATGAGGGTTTTCAGAAAGATATTTTGTAAAATGCAAGTTTTGAAATTCAAATAAGGATAAATCAAACATAAGATGACATGATCTGATTAAAAACATGAAAATTAGGGTTTAGAATTTCGAAATTGAGGTCAAATGACCAAAATGCCCCTGATAGCAAGACTATGGCCTTGAAATCAGGGTTTTCTGAAATAAATTTTGGTAAAAACTTTGGGTTTAGGATTAAAATAAACATAAAATCTATCATGAAGCATCCTAATATGATTCTAAACATGAACAAACCCTAAAAACATAAACTTATACACGAAAATAAAGAAATATCAAGAAAATCATGATTTTAGCAGTGTTTCGGGATCCTACAGGTACCCTATTTTGCAATTTTATTGATTCAAGCATCAAATGGATTCCAAAAATGATAAAAATCGGCACCTGCACTTTTTATCACCCTAAAATCAAATTGTAATCATAAAAATATATTTTTGACATTATTTCAATTCGAAAATTGCATTAAAACCCAAAAATATGCTATTTTTATCCATGGTCACATACCAGTTTCAGTGTTAGACCCGAATCAGAGGACAATCTACTATAGAAATTTCTGAAATTTTACAAAAACAAACTAGACAAAAAAACAAAGATTCTCTTTTTTACAGATTGAAAAAATCATCTCCAATGAGGGAGAAACCCTTCCGACATTCTGGACTAAAATTTAATGAATATAAAATTGCTTAGAACAGGTAATTCCGATTATAAATACAGAAATAAATAGAAACTTTCATCAAAATTTTTTGAAATTTCAGAAGTGAACAGCAGACAGAAAAATAATGAACTTTATTTTTTACAGATCATGAATCAGATCTACGGTTTGAGATCTATGATCAATACAAGTCGGATTAGGGTTTTTATAATTCATAACGAGTTTTAAAAGATGGATCCGACTTTCTAACAGAGGAAAAATATCAAACAGAGGCAAAAAATTATGAAAATTTATAATAAATATCCTACATCAACACGGAGCTACTGCACTTTACGAATCTTGAATCGGATATCTAATGAGAGAAATAACACATCTGCAATTTAGGCTTGAAATTAAACAACGATTTTAATCAACAGAAATCCTGATTTGACTTTGTATTTTATTAACAGGGTTCCCGAACAAACCCTAAAAACATAAACTTATACACAAAAATAAGAAATATCATGAAAATCATGATTTTAGCAGTGTTTCAGGATCTTGCAGGTACCCTGTTTTGCAATTTTATTAATTAAAGCATCAAATGGATTCCAAAATTGATACAAATCGATACCTGCACTTGTTATCACCCTAAAATGAGATTGGAATCATAAAAATATAATTTTGACATTATTCCAATTCGAAAATTGCATTAAAACACTAAAATATGCTATTTTTATCTATGGTCACATACCAGTTTCAGTGTCAGACACAAATCAGGGGTCAATCTACCATAGAAATTTCTGAAATTTTACAAAGACAAACTAGACAGAAAAACAAAGAATCTCTTTTTTATAGATTGGAAAAATAATCTTCAATGAGGGAGAAACTTTTCCTGCAATCTGGACTAAAATTTAATGAATATAAAATTACTTAGAACAGGTACTTCCGGTTATAAATACAGAAATAAATAGCATATTTGATCACAAATTTTTGAAATTTCATAATTGAATATTAGACATAAAAATAATGAACTTTCTTTTTTACAGATCATGAATCGAATCTATGGTTTGAGATGTATGATCAATACAAGTCGGATTAAGGTTTTTATAAATCATAACAAGTTTTAAAAGATGGATCCGACTTTCTGACTGAGGAAAAATACCAAACAAAGGCAAAAAATTATGAAAATTTTACAATAAATATCCTACATCAACACGAAGCTACTGCACTTTATGGCTCTCAAATCAAATATCGTATGAGAGAAATAACACATCTGCAGTTAGGCTTGAAATTAAACAACGATTTTAATTAACGAAATCCCGATTTGACTTTATATTTTATGAACAGAGTTCCCGAATCCCAAAACATCTGAATTTTTTACTGTCGTTCACTGACATATCCGTGAACAACATATAAAAAAATCAGAAATTTTTAATGAATATTTCAATACGAACTAACATGTTTTATACTGATCTGAAATTAAAATCTACAGAAATTTAAGAAACACTAAAAAAAATATGATTTAACCATGAAAAACCATAAAAATTATCAAAACAGCAAAACGAAATTGATTTTAATGATGAAACACATGTGAAAAACATTAATATGCTTAAAAATAAATAAAACACAGGGAATCCATAGCTGGAATTGATTTACCCATTAAAAGATGGATTCGACCCATTAAATGGGTGAATCGTAATCTTTTTCGGGCGTTTAGCATAATAAATAAAAAAATAAAACATTGTTAATGGATCAAAATGTGTAAGGCACCATAAAACATCAGCTTAACATCATGTTGAGGTCCTCACATGATTTTTTTGAAATAAAAGAAAAGAAAAAGCATGCTTAAAGAGACAATAATGGTTATTTTAATAAAAGAAAGTAATAAAAATGATGAAAATAATAAAATAAATTAAATAAAACCTTACCTTGGGGCTGCAACAATGAAGGAAAGAGAGGAGGAGCCTAAGGAGAGAGAGAACCACGAATTTGGAGAGGGAAAAGAGCTCCCTTTTGACCTCTTGAAGTCCCCCTTTTATAGGTTTTCAAAAAGTCACTTAATTAGGGTTAATTAAGAGGTTTTTCTTTTTTTCAGGACTCTTTCTAATAAATCCACTAAGTGCAACGATTTTTTGTGGTTTCCTAACCCTAAATGAATTCTAACTAAACCCTAATTAACACCTAATTAAACCCTAGAAAGTCCAAATGTGGCACCACCTAGTATGGACCCACATTTGGTTTTTAAAACTTGAATTTAAAACCTTTAAAAACCAATGGTTTAAAACTTAAATAAAATGGATTTTCAAAATTGCTTTTGACTCTTCTAAACCTCTAAACTAACTAGGACACTGACTAACCCTAGTCTAACCCTAACTTCTTCAAATGTGGCGCCACCCCGAGTGGGCCCCACTTGAATTTTCAAAAACGATTTTAAAACTTGAAAATGAGAGGTTTTTTCAAAAGATATTCAAAAGTAGATTTTGAGATTGAAAATTTTAAAATAGCATAGAGTTCTGACTAGGTCAGAATTCCCCCAGATATGGCGCCAACTGGGTGGGCCCCACATCAAAGTTTTGAAAAATTTGAAATAAAGATTGAAAATAGCTTTGAAAAGGGGTTAAAATCAATAATTGAAATTCAGAGTTTTTGAAAATAGATTCCCAAGCGAACTGGAACTCTGGGCTAGAGTCCTGAAACTTTAGGACTTTGAGATTTTGGGTTTTTAAAAGCCAAATGAAGGAGTTTTTGAAAGATTTTATCAAAATTGGTAAAAACAAGTTGAAAAATGCAGTCAGGGTTAGAGTCCTAACTCAACCAAAACTCTAAAATAGAGTCCTGAATTAACTGGACTCTATAAAATGACCTAAATTTTGAAAAACAAATAGAAATGAATAAAAATAGAAGTAAAAACAGACTTCAGAACAGACTCCTGACTCGATTAGGACTCTGGGACAGAGTCCTGATTGGACTAAAACTCTATATTTTTTTTGGTATTTTCTAAAAAATAGACAAAAGAACTTGTGAAAACAGTGAAAACAATAATAAATATTGAAATAAAACAGAGTTCTGATTCAACTGAGACTCTTGGAACAGAGTCCTAATTGAACCAGGACTCTCAGATTTTTGGATTTTCTGAGAAAACAAATGAAAGAATTTTGAAAAGTAGTTAAAAATAGGATAAAATTGAAGTTTTGGTTCAGAGTTCTGATCTGATTAGGACTCTGAGAAAGAGTCCTGATTCGATCAGAACTCTAAGAATTTTTGGTTTTCTGATAAGCAAATGATGAAATTTAAACAGAAATTTTGAAAATTAGTGAAAACAGAGTGAGAAAACAAACTTTGGGGCAGAGACCTGATTCTATCAAGACTCTAGGATAAAATCCCAGAATTTTGAAATTCTTTGATAAAAGTGTAATAGTTTTGATAAATGGAAAGATTTTTTGAAAGATTCTCTCAAAATTAAAATTAAGATCAGAGTCCTGATCCAACTAGGACTCTTTGAACAGAGTCCTATTTTAACTAAAACTCTGAGTTTTGACTCATTTTGAAAGATTTGGTTAAAAACAGGTAAAAATAATGACAAAAGACAGAGTCCTACTCCGACTGAACATCTGAAAAAGAGTCCTAATCCGACTGTGATTCTTGAAGAAGAGTCCTAATCCAACTAGGACTTTGGGATTTTGGCAAAAACAAAGGATTTGGATAGGTTTTCTCAAAAACAGGTAGTAAAAAGTAGAGTTATGACCCGACTAGGACTCTAAGATTTTGGCCAAAATGGAGGAAATGGACAAGGGATATGACCATAACTGTTTTAAATCAAAATGAAGTTTTGAAAATATTTTAAAAAGATAAAAAGATAGAGTCCTGATCTAACTAGGACTCTGAAATTTTTGAGAAATTTGACAAATAAAGGAATCCAGAAGCGACACCACCTAAATGGGTCTCATCTGAGAATTGAAATCAGTTGAAAATTGAGTTTAGAACAAATCCAGATTGTTTTCTGAGAAAAACATTTCAAAATACAAGGTCCTGGGGATTGGCAAATGACAGAATGTTGATTAAAAACCCAAGTTTTAAAATTTGATTTTGAAAGAAAAGTTTTAAAACTCGAATCTGGATTTAATAGTTTGAAAACAGGAATTCTGGATCTCGATAATTAGATGTAATGACATGCAATGCAATGAAATGGTATGCCGAATGCATGCAATGATATGCAATGACACATGAAATATATAAACATTGGATGAGGGTGAAAATTTGGGGTGTTTACAGATGCTCCTCTTTGCTACTAAGTCGGTTGTAAGCCGAGCTTAGTGACAAAGAAAAACACACCAAATTTGAACTATAAAAATGCTCCAGTTGAAAAAATATGGCTAGGTGTGAAAAAAAATAATTCAGATGATGATGGTACATATAGAATGAAGAATAAAGAAGAAGATTCACCTCATCGAAATGAGGCTCAGGCTTAGCCCTTAACCTGGACGGGACAGGAAATGAAATACCTCATCAGAATGAGGCTCATGTTTAACCCCTTGACCTGATCGGAGACGATACCTCGTGAAAAAATGAGACTTAGGCTTAACTCTTAACGTGAAAGGGGATGATACCTCGTGGAAAAATGAGGCTCAGGCTTAACCCTTAACCTGAAAAAGGACGATACCTCATGGAAAAATGAGGTTCAGGCTTAACCCTTGATGATGCATAAAATGCACATCATGTTATTCAATTATTCATGCATTTTGTGGTCATTTTAAGGTTTAAAACCCATGATTAGATGTATTTTGATATCAAGGGGTTGTGGTTCGAATTTCAGAAAAATCAGAGTTAAATTGAGTTAGTTATGGCTATTTTAGTGTTCGGGCATGAATTTCGAGGTGGATCGGATCCATATCCGACCTAATTAGGTTATTTTGGACCTTGGATCAATGTTAAAAAGCCTAAATCTAACCCACACGTGAATCCATATCCATTTAGAAAAGTTTTTCAGAAAACCCCTCCAAAAGGGGCACAGAGCAAAATATTTTATTATAACCCTTTTTTTGAAAAATGCCAAAACTATAAATAAAAGTTTTTAGCAAGCCCTAACTGGTTTTTACTTTGGAATTCATGCCCCTTCAGCTGAATCTTGCTCCAGCCCTCTTCTCCCTTCTCATCCCACGCCATTCTCCATTGAAGATCAAGATCTTGCTTGAGATTCAAGCAATTCTTCATCTCTCTTTTCCAGATCTTTCAATTCTTTCTCATCCTTGTTGGTATTATCCTTGGTTGTTGTGTTTTGCAGGTGTAGCAGAGGTTGAAGACACCTTTTCTTGCGTGGAAGTGCGAGACACTCCAACAAGAAGGATAGACTCTACCTCCATCCGATCTTCTAAGCCACCCGATCAAGAATCGACTCCTTTTTCCATCTTCGGTGGACTTCAAACGTGGTGCAGCTGCAAAGGAGACTTCCTCGGTGAGATTCCAGCATCAACAAAGGTGATGAGGCGTGTTTTCAACGGTTGAATCCGCTCTTTCTTTTCCCACAGTCGTCGGATCACCCTGGAGATTGGTCTTACTCTTTCCTCCGTTCTTTTAGATAGATTCGAGTGCACCTAAGTTCTCTTTTCTATCTCAGCCCATTTTCTGCATTTTCCTGTTTCTTTGACAGCAAACCACTGTCATAGGTCGGTATTTTCTGATTTTTAAATTCGTTTTGAGTCGAGATTGGGTGTAGAGTCTTGTGGATAGGTCGTTTTATCCAAAAGGTGGAAATCGGCTAGATCCTAGTCTAGCCGATTCCAATATTTTTATTAGTTTCTATTTTCTGGATTGTAGTTCAGAATTTTTTTGTGTTAAAACTTGTTTCAAAGTCTTAATTAGATCTAGGTGTGTTGTTGGGTCTGGTTTAATTTTTCGTTTTAGTCAAAATATAAAAGAAAATCGACTAGATCTACTCTAGTCGATCTTGGCGTTTTAGGGTGTGTGTTCTGAATTTTTTATGCAGTGAGAACGTGTCAATCAGTTCTTGTTCCAGTCATTCCTAGTGTGAGTTGTTTTAAATTTCAAGTTAGTTTAGTTCCAAGTGTGTCGTGCAATCCAAATTTGCAAAATCGTGAGGTGAAAACTCAATCGGCTAGATCTAGTCTAGCTGATTGTATTGTTTCTTTATTTTTCGGATTTCTGCAATTCTTTCAGCAGTGTTATATGTCAAAAATGTTTTGTTTCAATTTGTTCCAGTGAAGTTAGTGTTGTTTGTAGCTTAGGTTTGTCAAGTTAGATTGATTTGTTAGGTAGGTCGTGTCATGTTTGATGATTTTTCTGTTGTTTTGGTTTAGTACCCATTTTAATTCTGTTGTAGGTCGAGTCTCAGTATATTTTTATTTGATTTAGTTAGTAATTAATTTAGTTTTTCATTTCATTTGAATTTGTGAACATTAAAAAGCAAGAAAAAGTGTTGATTTCTTAGGTTTAGATAAAGTCATTTTTTTATTTAGAGAGTCTTCTTCTTCAAGTTGGACGTCTGCCATTAGAGGTCCAGCTGAAGCTTAGTTTTTATTTAGTAAGTCTTTATGATTAGGTAGGTTCATGTCCTTGTCTAGATTCATTGGTATGAGTTAGGATAGAAACATTTTTAGTGGTGTTGATTAGGCAAGATTCTATTAGGGTGTTAATTAACTTAGAAATTTTGAAATTCGTATTTGCATTCCCTTTTTACCCTACATTATATTAATTAAATGTTAGTGTAATTAGATTAGTACTAAGTTAGCTAATTAGGTCGAATTTTGAGAAGGGGGTAAAGAGGTAATTGTGGTAGAAAACGTATTTTTGGTAGGAGTAAAGGCATTAAAAATCGTCAACTCCCTTTAGGGAATGTTTTAAATATTTGATCCAGCCAAGGGAGGCTTTGGAAGTTTTGTTTTTCAGCCAAACTAGCAAAAATCGAGTTTTTCAAGATTGGAAATAAAATTTGATTTCAAAAATCTTTTGCTAAAAGTGTTCTACATGCTTTTTAGAAAGTATTTAATTGCTTTTGATGCAAAGCCAAAAACGTGTGGACCCCTTTTTGAGCTGGACGGTTTCCCTTTTTCTAACTTCCTAAATTGATTTTTAAGTCAATTAAGGAGAATATTTTCCCTCCTTTATACGTTTGGAAACTAATTTTAAGTTTCAAAGCTCTTTCTAAAAACACGTCCAAAGATTTGGGAAAGACTTTTAAGATTGGTTTATTGCTTTTGATGCAAAGCCAAAACCGTGTGGGCCACCTTTGGTTGCACGGCTGCAATTCCTCAAAGTTTCCAAGTTGGATTTTAAAGTTTATTAAGGAGAATAATCTCTTCTAGCTGGACGAATTTTGAGAGTCTACACTTACCAAATTCGTATCTTGTCAATTAGTAACCTCCTCTTTTTAACTTTCTATATTAACCTAGATTAACTTTAGCCTTAGTATTTGAGTTAAGTTTGAATTAACCTTAGATTAGTAACTAAGTTATTAATTAGGTAGATTTTAATTAAGATTTAATACATTTCATTTAGACGTGTAGGTTAGATATAGTAATTCCATTATTTTGTTATTTTTGATTTTTAATAAGTATTATTTAGGTTTTAGGTTTCCATTTTAATCAGGTTGTCTAACCTAGGTACATAGAGAGTCCATTAAGGAGGGGCGTGAACCTAGTCCGAGTCAAACCCTAAACCGCACCCCATTAGTTCTTAGTTCCCTAGTGATTTTAGTTTTCAATTAACATTAGATAGTTTTGCAAGTTAGTTAGGTTAGTTAGTCAATTAAGTTAAAGATTCTTTATAAGTGCATGTTCATTTAGCTTTTAATTGTTTATTGCATGTTCTATTTCAGCATTTAATTTAGGTTATTGTGTTAGAATTAAGTAGTTTAATCCATTAGATATTGTAGTTAGTATTACATCTTTAGTTGAGTTAGTTTACATTTGATGTATTATTTAGATTAGATCTAGTCATGAATTGCGTGCTCTAGTTAATTTTTCGTGTAGTTAGTTTACTTGCATTCATCTTCTGTATATTGACTGTTATTGAGTAACATTAGGACTGTGTTTGCATTTAAATTACATTCTTAGTGCAAAAAATAGATTTTCAAAGTGAATAGTGCACTGATTTTGAAAACCGATTTTTGTCCTGTCTTGCACTCGTCATTTTATGTGCAAAATTTTTGAGTTTTCTGAAAATTCTTGTTTTATTCTTTTTAATGGCGTGTTCACTGTCTGCAGTCCAAAATCCAGCTCATTTCGAGTTGATTTGGTCTTTTTTTAAGCATTTTGTGAAAACAGCTTTTTTGGGTTTCTCAATTTCGGGTCCTGCGATTTCCAAAATTATTCTGGTTTTGAAACGCTTATATCTGGAGTTCCAGAAAGAATTTTTCAAATCCGTAAAAACTGTCAGATTTTTGAATCTGTTAGTTACAGAACAGAAATTTTTTTGGAAATTTTAAACTTTGTTTGCTTTGTCAAACTGTCTGTTTGTGAAAAGCTGTCAGAAGTCATTTTTGCACTAGTTAGGGGTAAGATAGTATTATCGTCGCGAAATTTTTCCCCCGCCTTCCCTTCCTTGCGGAAGAGAAAAAGAGAGAAACGCTTCCGCGCTTCAAACTTTGACCGGATTTTTGGAAATTGTTTTGAAATACTCGCCTCCGTTTTTGAAAATTGCGGGAAAATCCATGGGATGGGGCTCGACCTGTCGGTACGAGGTTCGACCGTTCCTGCCGCCTTTAACAGGGGTAATCGAACCAAGGACCAAAATTGTGCTTGACTTAGTTAAATCATCAAAATCATGTTCTATCCTAAATGCACAGAGAATTCAGGCATGTGCTATGAGATTTTGGAAAATGCAACTTGGGAAAACATGATGTATGCTTGGAAAATATTTGAAGTTGAAAAGATTTCTCACGAAAAGAGTAAATTTCTCAGGAAACTCAGATGAAAAGATTTGAAATCTTGAGAAAGTTTATAAAGACTTGGGAAAATCATGAATGATTGGAAGTCCTGAGAAAATGTGAGTAATTCTTAGGAAAAGTGTGAACATTTGAAGGGAAATGCTTGTCAGGAAAACTCCAGCTCTGAAAATTTTATTTGGAAAGAGGATTGAAAATTCATAGGAAAACTTTTGGAGTTGAAAAGCATTTCTTGGGAAAAGGTGAAAATCGATTTCTCAGAAAACTCAAATGAAAGGGGTTTTGAAATCACAAGAAAGTTCATAAAGGTGTGGAAAAATCAGAAATAGTTGAAAATCTTGGGAAAATAGAAGTGATTCTTGAGAAAAAGGTGAACCTTTGAAAAGGGAAACACTTCTTAGGAAAACTTGGACTTTGAGAGTTTTCTTAGGAAAATGATGGAAATTCATAGGAAAGCTCATTTGAGAAGGAAATTCAAAACTTGAGAAATTGAAATCCTGGGAATTTTACCCTTGAAATACTTGGAAATCGATTTTGATCTTGGAAAAAGATTGGAAAACTCTTTTAAAGCTCTTAAGAAAATAACATTTTCCAGGGAAAACTATGGGGAAATTGACTTGGGAAAACCGATTTTGAAAGATTCTTAGAGTTTCTTGAGAAATCGATTTCTTGAGAATGAAATTTTCTTAAGAAAATCATAAGAAAACCAATGATTTCATGATGCAAATGATATGAATGAAAGAATGCACTTTGAAAGGTTTTCTAGGGAAATTTGTTAGAAAAATGTGTATTAAGTCAAAGTAAATCCTTCACATATTCTGACTGTGGCCATGAATATGTTCCGAGTTTAATTGATTTAATGCACAAGATTTTGAAAACATTGGAAATATGATGTGCATTTTTAAGATAGCCTAAGAGTGTAGGCTCAATGTGACTAGTAGAAAGATGATGGATCTGGGTCTCGTCCATATTCCGACTAGGGCCGTAAATATGGATTCCACCGAGTTCATCAACTCCCTAAGAGTTGGTGCACGTGTCATTCGTGAACATCCATAGTGCTTTTGAAATAAAATGCATGAATCATATAATCAGGATATTGCATAAATTCAAACTATATGACATGCATCCTAGTCTAAGTAGGAAATTAACTCTCTTATTCCAAAATTATTACATCACTAAATAAAGGAAATAAAAGAAATTTGCAGACTTCAGCTCCTTCTTTTGAATGTCCCTGCCAAACTTGAAATTGGGTTAGCTCAAATATGTGGGTTTTTCCAAGATTTTCCAATAATATTATGAAATTATTGGATTTAATTGGATATAAACCCTATTCTCATGCTTCCTTGATATTTGAAATGATGAAAATGCAAGAAATTCAGTGGAAAATAATTTGAAATTCGAAATGGTGGTCAAAATGACCAAAATACCTCTAATTATAAAGTTATACCTTTAAAATCAGGGTTTTTTGAAGGAAAACTTGGTAAAATTGAGATTTTGAAATTCAAATTGAATCAAATGATGATGAAATGCAATATGACATGCTTCTAAACACATTAGGACTGTAAAATCAGAATTTGACATTTTGAAATTTAGCCAAAATAACGAATTTCGCTTGTTTTTCACTTGGATCCGGGTCCTGCGGGACCCTGTTTTGGTATTGTGGATAATCCGAACCTCAAATGGATTCCAAATTGCACCAAATTCGGTATGAAGCATCTACTTACTCTGATAAACAGCCTAGAATGCTAAAAATCATGAAATGATATGATTTAAATGCCAAAATTCAAAGAAAGTCCTAAAAATGATGGATTTTGCCTATGGATCCGAACCAAATGCAATGCCTAATATGATAATGCAATATTTACACCATGGAAACTTCTGATATTTTGCAGACTGCTAAAATACCCGAAATGGAACATTTTTGGTTTTTACAACCTCGGGATTTGAGCCATGGTGAGTTCAATAACAGGGATTTAGTTCAGACAGAGGTAAAAATCACACTAATCTGATGTAAAATGCTAAAAAAATACAAAACGGCCATGGCAATTTATGAAATTAATCAGAGCTATGCACGACACCTACATGAACAACTTTCATGTTTATGACTTCAGCATTTGATCAACATAAACACCGATAACAATATAACTATTCCTGCCTAAACTAACAGAACAGACAAATGTAGCAAAACAGGGGGCTGACAAGAAAAATCAGAAGCAGGGGTCAACACTGTTCTAAAAATTATAGGCTTTCAGATTCAAACAGAGGACATCTCGGACACCACTTTCACTTTTTACAGTTTCGGATTTGGAGCAACACACAAAGAGAAACTATAGCCCTAAGTCGATCCAAGATCTCAGAGGCCCAAATTAGGCTCTGACACGTGTACCGACATCTCGGATTTTTGTCAGACATAAAAAAAATTCAGAAAAATCTGATAAAATCATACTAAAAACTAGACATTCTCCCGAGTTCAAAACATCTTTTGTATAGAAAATCGGATCTCCCATGAGGGATATCTCGATTTTACAAGTCGGAAAATGATTTTCAAAACGTATCCCGGGTAACAAAACCCGACTTGCCATTTTGAATGTTTACCGCAGTAAACAAATTCAAATGCCTCCGAATTTTTGGAAACATTTCAGGGACACCTAAGGGCGCATTACGTGATTTTTTTGGGATTTTTAATAAAAAAAAAATGCATGAAATGACGTGTGGACTGACTGACAAAAAAAGAGACCTACTAAAAATAAGCAGAATTGAAATAAAGGCTAAATTAATCCTAATTAATTCATGAAATGTACTAAATGAATGAAATAAAGTGCAAATTAAACCTAGCTAACTATATGCATGTTAAAAATCATCAAGGAAGCATAATGAAACATTTTTATGTATGTCGTTTTATGAGAATAGCTCAATCCATCCCTCAAATGAGCTCTTTCTTCAAACGACTCCCGATTCGGATTATAGAATCACATCAAGAGGAAAAGAAGTGCACCTTGCTTCGTTACGCAGCGTAGGAGCTCTTGAAAGAGGCAGCTATCACGAGCTTCCTTCGTCCTTCGCTCCAAGCTTCGGATGGTTCACAAAAATCGACCTCTGTTGGAATCGAATTGGCCACAGCACGAGCTCTACTTTACCTTCTTCAATGCGCCAAAGGGGGCACGATTTCCACAGTTCAAAATCTGATTCTAGGAAGGCTAGGTGGGATTTTCCAAGTTCACAAGAGCTAAAAAAAATGATCTCCCTCAGGCTGGGCGTGAACCCTTGTTTTTATAACTTTTCTGAAAAATTTTGAAATTCAAACAGGTTTAATCTGAGCCCTCCATGTGGCGCCATCTCAATGGGTGCCATCTGAGGGGTTTGAAATTCAAATTTGTCTTCTGCAGGGAGCCCTCAGGTGGCGCCACCTCAAAAGGCTATTTTGATTTTTTTGAGAAAAATAAAAAATAGAAATTTTGTGGGTGAGACACCTCAGCAGGGAGAATTTGGAATTTTTCAAAAGTTTGCTTGATTCTCTCTGCAGGGAACTCCCAGAAGGCGCCACCTCAGAGGGTGCTCTCTTGGAGTTTGAATTTCAAATTCACTTTTTGTAGGGAGTCCTCAGGTGGCGCCACCTCATGGTGGGCTACCTTTATTAAAAATAAAATAAAAAATAAAAATGGAGCCAAGTGGAGTCCTGGAATGGTGCCACCTCAAAAGGTGTTTGACACATGTCAGGAGGACAGAGCAGTGGGCTCAGAAGGCGCCACCTCAGAGGAATTTGAATTTTGCTTTTTCTGGTGAAAGGAGATCTGGACATGTGGCAGTCCAGGATGGTTCCAAGTGTCAGCCTGCTGGAGAGGTTCTTCAGATGGCGCCACCTCAGAGGAGAATTCGAATTTCAAATGGAGGTTGGCCCTGGAGGAATGGAGGATGGACATGTGGCGCCACCTCAGGGTGGCTCCTACAATGCCATGTGGCAAGAGGGAGGAAAAAGAGGGAAAGGACATGTGGCGCCTCCTCAGGCCATCTGGAAAAATCAGAGCTCAGGATTTGCGCCACCTAGGCTTTGTTTGAATTTTGAATGTTTGCTTTTTCTGAAGAAAGCCAGGAGTGACATGTGTCTCCTACTTTTCTGAAAGAAGTAGGGAGAAGACATGTGTCCTCTACTTTTTCTGAAAGAAGCAGAGAATGACACGTGGCAGAGGAGAGAGAAGGTGGGCCAAGCCATGTGGCGCCATCTCAGACAGGATGAAAAAGGTAGGAGTTCTTGATTTTCGCCACCTATGGGGATTTTTGAATATTTGAATTCTAGCTTTTCTGAAGAAAGCAGGAAATGACACATGGCAGTTGCTTTTTCTGAAGAAATGAGAGCTTGACATGTGTCCTCTGCAGGAGACACTCCAGATGGCGCCACCTCAGAGGAGACAAGCCTACCTTTTCTGTAGGAATTTAGGAGTGACACATGTTTCCTACTTTTCTGAACAAAATAGGGAGAGGACATGTGTCAGGCTACTTTTCTAGAAGGAAGGAGGGGTTGACACGTGTCCCCTGCAGGAGACACACTTCAAGTGGCGCCACCTCAGAGGACACAAACTCCACTTTTTCTAGACAGGACAACCTATGACACTTGGCATCTTCTGGTAGTCTTTGAAATGACACATGGCGCCGGATGGATAGGGTGACACATGGCAGATAATTGGGATGACATATGGCGGCTTCTGAAGGTAGCCCCACACTGACACTTGGCATGTGGATGAGAGGAGAGAGAAAG
Organism: Nuphar pumila; assembly: GCF_984573655.1. NCBI lineage: Eukaryota > Viridiplantae > Streptophyta > Magnoliopsida > Nymphaeales > Nymphaeaceae > Nuphar > Nuphar pumila. Next base: position 64,601,752 of record NC_143264.1, on the reverse strand, counting down.
GACAAGTGGCACCAATCCAAGGGACAAGGCTCCTATATTTTTGGGTTTTTCGAAATTCAAATTTTCAAAAGGAAAGCTTGTGTGACACCACCTCAGTGTGGGTCCCACATTGCTTCTTTATTGAAATAAGGATAAAACCACAACTTCTTTTTGGAATTTTCATAAAATCTGGACTAATGGGCAAAACAGGAATTTTGGAAAGAGTTGGCCCTTGTAGGGCGATTTTGTAAAAGAAAGATATTTGAAATTGTCAAAAAGGGAAAAATCTGAGTTGAAGTGACTGAAATCCATATTGAAAACTATCCAGATGGTTTTCCTGAGGAAATATTTTGAAATTCAGAGTCCTAGGGGTAAAATGGGAAGAATTGATAATTTTGAAGACCCAGGGTTTGGAAATCAATTTTGAAAATAGTTAAAATTCGAATCTGGATTGAAAATTTTGAAATCAAGAGTTCTGGACCTCGAAATGACATGCTGTGCAGTGCAGTGATTTGAAACGCTCATGCAATGATATGCAATGTCATGTCTTATGAAATGCAATCTTGAATCAAGACTTGGAGATGTCTGTCTCCTGTCAGGAGTAAAATTTTTGAATATCTGAGTTAAAATTAGAGAAATTTTGAGAGTTTCAGATAAAATTTAGACTTTTGCAAGGTCCGGGCTCAGAAAATGACCATTTTGCCCTCCAGCGATTTCAGAGGCTGGATGTTGATGCTTGGTGGAAATGTAGGGGAGGTGAGTGAAAATTTGGGGTGTTTACAGATGCCCCTCTTTGCTACTAAGCCGGCTCATGGCCGAGCTTAGTGGCAAAGAAAAACACACCAAATTTGGGCTATATAAAAAAATGCCCCAGTTAGAAGGATCTGACTGGGTGTGGAGTAATTAGCCCGAAGAAGATGGCAGATATGAAACGAAGAATGGAGAGAAAAGACTCACTCTGTGAGAGCGAAATTCAGGTTTTATGCCCTTAACCTGGATGGGACAGAAATACCTCGTATGGAACGAAGCTCGGGTTTGGCCCTTAACCTGATTGGGGATGGAATATCTCATAACATGAGACTCAGGTTTGTACCCTTAACCTGATCGGGCGGAAAATGAAATACCTCTTTTAATGAGGCTCAGGTTTGTACCCTTATCCTGATCGGGCGAAAAATGAAAATACCTCATTGGTTGAGGCTCAGGTTTGTACCCTTATCCTGATCGGGCGGAAGATGAAATACCTCTTTGATTGAGGCTCAGATTTATACCCTTATCCTGATCGGGCGGAAAATGGAATAGAATCCTCGAAGGAAGAGATCATGATGGAACCTTCGGATTTTGCACAGTAAATCCGACAGGGTTTTTTTTGCAAAAGGAAGGAAAATGGGGTCCCTAAAGCTTGAAAAGGGGTTGGTTTTGGGCGTCTCATTGCTGAGACTAAAATCAGCTTTTGAAATTGCCTTTTGCGAGAAAATGATTGGTGGTTCGACCTCGAACCGAAATGAGACTGTCTATGGTGGGACAGTGGAGACACAGGGAAGTGTGCAATCTGAGAGTTCATGCTCTCAAAGAAGGGAAGGAATCAAGTCCTTAGGAGGGATTTAAAATTGGTGTCTAGATGTATCAAAGATGGATATCGAGCTCTCACTTCACGTCAGGATAGCTAGAAAATATTATCAAAATATTGAGAATTTTGTTGTTGATTCCAAGTTTTTGAAAATGTTGCACATGGCTGCAAAGATATTCTTTCTTTTCTACCCAAAGCATTACCTCCAAACAAGGTTCACTTCGTAGAATTGAAATTAGAAACCCAAATTGTTTGCAATTGACCTTCTTCAAGGAAGCTATCAATTTCCTTGATATGAACAAGAAAGAGAATTTGATATTATGAAAGCAATTGATGAAAGAATATTGATAATAGAATTTCACAAGATTAAAGAGGATTCTTGATAGATCTGGCAGTTTGATATCCTGAGGGCTTCTCTCATGATACTCTTTCTGCACTCTTTTGGCTCTCTGAGTTTTTTCTACATTCTCCTTTATTTTGGAGATATTCTTACTTTTTCTCTCTTTCTTTTTCCTCTCTTTCTCTCTTTTGGGAAGGGTACGTCACAAACTCCTTCATCTTGGAGATGTTTCGATCCTTCTTGGGCGATGGGTTTGGAGATCTTTTGGTGACAACTGAAATTAAATATCTTTTAGGGATTGTCGAGAGGTTCATCGCATCTGCCTTTATCTCGACAGTGCTTTGGACTTTCTCTAGAAGGATCCGTCACAAACTCCGTCATCTTGGAGATGTTTCGAATCTTCTTTGGCCCCGGGGGTCTACTCACCTAATTCGCCTTCATCTTGACGACAGGTGAGAGATCCCTTTTGCGGATATTTAATTGCAGCTTAGGTGATTTTGAGGAAACGGGACTTGGGTAAATTCTCTCTTTTCTAGCACTCAGGATATTTTCACTGCCTTGTCTTTACAAGAATAATCCTTAAAGATGTGCCATAACTGCGATCAATATCAATCATCTACGACTTTTCAATAACATTGAATCTTCTTTTCTGGCCATATCGAGGACTTATCCTTCATCCTTTTGGTTGGCCAATAGAAAGAATTTGAAGTTTGAATCCCTTTTCGCAAAAGCTTCGCTCTTTTGGAAGTAATGCTGAGGGTAAACTGATTAGTGCAATAAAGATTCTGAAATCAACTATTGATTGACAAATTGACAAAATTTTCTTGAAATCCTTGATGAAAGAGAGCACATGAGGTCCAGCTTAACGCATCCGTGACGAAAATTCTCCTCTCTTTTTCTCAAAGGAGGTGACTATCAGTTCACTGAGAACAATATCAGTTCAATTAAGAACGACCATCGGTTCGCTGGAAACAATATCAGTTCAATTAAGAACGCCCATCAGTTTGCTGGGAACAATATCAGTTCAATTAAGAACAACCATCGGTGGGAATAATATCAGTTCAATTAAGAATGACTATCAGTTCGCTTGGAACACTATCAATTCAATGAAGAACGACTATCAGTTTGCTTGGAATACTATCAGTTCAATGAAGAACGACTATCAGTTCACTTGGAACACTATCAGTTCGATGAAGAACGACTATCAGTTTACTTGGAACACTATCAGTTCGATGAAGAACGACTATTAGTTCACTTGGAACACTATCAGTTCGATGAAGAACGACTATCAGTTCACTTGGAACACTATCAGTTCGCTTGGAATACTATCAGTTCAATGAAGAACGACTATCAGTTTACTGGGAACAATATCAGTTCAATGAAGAACGACTATCAGTTCACTTGGAACAATATCAGTTCAATGAAGAACGACTATCAGTTCACTTGAACACTATCAGTTCAATGAAGAACGACTATCAGTTCACTTAGAACACTATCAGTTTGGTTGGAACACTATCAGTTCGATGAAGAACAACTATCAGTTCACTGGGAACAATATCAGTTCAATGAAGAACGACTATCAGTTCACTTGGAACACTATCAGTTCAATGAAGAACGACTATCAGTTCACTTGGAACAATATCAGTTCAATGAAGAACGACTATCAGTTCGTTTGGAACGACTATCAGTTCGCTTGGAACACTATCAGTTCAGTGAAGAACGACTATCAGTTCGTTTGGAACACTATCAGTTCGATGAAGAACGACTATCAGTTCACATAGGAACACTATCAGTTCAATGAAGAACAAGGACCATTATAGAGAGTTGGATTGCTTCTATGAATGGTTTCAGGATTATCCCCTTATCCTGAACGGGGAATGAAAATTGGATGACCTGGCGATCGAAATTGAGAATTTTGGTGATTTTAAAATTGGGAATTGGGTGACCCGGAGGTCGAAATTGAAGAATTGGATGACCCGAGGGTCGAAATTGAAGAATTATGGAAAATGATTCAGGTTTATCCCTTAACCTGAAGGGGAAATGGAATTGGGTGCATAGTCAATGCAAATGCAATGCACATGCACATGAAATGCAAATGAAGTGCAAATGAATGCAAATGAGTGCATATATATGCAAAATGAGAGAATGGTTTATCCTGCCTGCATACAGGATGTTTTGAGGTAAAGATAAATTTTTCAAAAAAAATGCCCCAGTGTAACTAGGGAGAAAATTTTGAATAAAAGACGGATAATTGATGAATAAGGCGACAAGCTTCTTGACTGATAGATGTCCTCAAGATATTCTTCACAAGAGAGACATTATGAAAAGGAAGAGGAAGTAAATAAGACGACACCAAGCTATTGAAAAAAATTTGATGACTTTATTGATGCTTTAAAATCAAGGAAAGAGAATGGGATTACATTATTCTTTTGAAAAAGCAAGATGGGAAATGGGAAATTGTTGGCATTGTCATCTTCTTGAATGATTGTAGAAAAAATCTTTGTCAGGATGACTAGTCTTCCTTTTCATCTTCAACGAGGAGCTTCTTGTCAATGCAGTCTTGAACAATGTTCTTAAGGACGAAGCAGTTTTCTGTATCATGCCCTACTGCTCGATGAAACTTGCAAAATTGTTCTTTGAATCTGCCCATAATTGCTGGAGGATCAGCAGCTTTAGGCAACCGGACAAGGTCTTTCTCAAGCATATACTCGAGGATACTCTCGAGTGTCTGATCCAAAGGGGTGAATTCTCGATCAGTTCTCCAGTCCTTGCGCTTTGATTTTTTCTGATCTTTCTTTTGATGCTGAGGGCTGGATTGGAGAGGTTTATCACTGTTGATGTCCTTCCCCTTTTGTTTCTTGATTCCCTCAAAACTGTTGCCATGATCATTCTTGTTGCCTTTGCTATTATTGAAAGATTTAGCCGCAAAAGTGAAGTGAGCCTTCTTCTTTTGTTCACCTTGAGGGTTGTTCTTGGAAAATGTGAAGCCTTCATAGACTCCATTCTCCACACTCAACTCGAGCCATTCTGCTCGTTCAATGAGTTCAACGAAAGATTTGGATGGTGAGGTAGAAATTAATCCTCTCAGAGGTTGCGAAAAATTATTGAGGATCAATGATAAAGCATGTCTTTCTGATATAGGATCCCTCATTTTGTTGCAGGTCTCTCTCCATCTGCGAATGAAGTCCCTTGCCTTTTCATTTTCATTCTGCCTTAGATTGCAGAGATGGCTCAATGTTGGGAGCTGGAACACGATTTTGACAATTTGAACTAAGTTAAGCACACAATTGATCAGGCGAAGACAGGTCCCATCACGGTCGCCAAACCTGTTATCATCGCAAAATTTTACTTTTGCAAGTCAAACTGACCTTTAAAAAAGATTTTGAAAATAACTCGCCTTCGTTTTTAAAATGAGGGATAATTACAAAGAATGAGACTCGTCTGTCGGTACGAGGTTCAACCATTCCTGGCGCCTTTACCAGGGGTAATTGAACCAAGGATCAAAAGTGTGCTTAGCTTTGCTTAACTTGTCTAAATCATGTTACATTTTCTAAATGCACAAAGAATCAGGCATGTGCTATGAATTTTCTAAAAAATGTAGATTTGAAAACATGATGTTTGCTTCTGAGATTTGAAATACTTGGAAAATTCTTGGAAAAGATGTCACTTGGAAAATCGTGAATCATGGTGAAAGAATATTTCTGAGAAAAATGAAAATCGATTTCTGAAGAATCCAGGTGTTTTGTGAAAATCGATTTCTGAGGAATTTCAAGTAACTTTTGAAAACTTGATTTTTCTAAATTTAAACTTTGAAATTGAATATATAACTTGAAAATCATGATTTGAACTTGATAAATACTTGAAATACCATTTGAAAGATCAAAGTTTTGAGAAAATCAATTTTTGAGAAAGACTTAAGAAATTTTGAGAAAATTGATTTCTCTGAATTGGAATTGGGATTTGCAAATGAATGAAATGAATGAATGTGGATTTGAAAGACTTGATTTTGAGGAATTGAGAAAATTCTTTTATATTTTTGAGAAATGCAGTGCATTTTGAAGTTAGCCTAAGAGTGTAGGCTGAATGTGGCTAATACGAAGATCACAAATCTGGGTCTCATTCGTATTCTGACTATGGCCATAAATACAAATTCCACCGAGTTTGTCAACTCCATAAGAGCTTGTGCACGTTCCATTCGTGTAGACCATGGTGGATTTGTAAAAAATATGCATTAATGATGTATTCATCAGATATTAAAATTTGCAGAATTAAACTATATGCAATGCAAATCCTAATCTAAGCAGAAATTGAAATTCTTATTCCAAAGTTTACATTTAATTTATATCACTAACTGAATTTAAATACAAGAAATTAAAGTCTTCAATATCCCAGCAAAACTAAAAAACTTGTTAGTGAAGATATGTTGACTTTTCTAGATTTATCCAGTAATATCTAGAAATTACTGGATTTTGCTAGATATAAGCCTTTTTCCATGATTCCCTGAGATAAACATAATGAAATAAGAAATAAAATTGAATAAATATGAAAATGATATTTAAAAATTTGAAATTGGGGTTAAAATGACTAAAATACCCTTGATAGCAAGACTATGGTCTTGAAATCAGGGTTTTCAGAAAGATATTTTGTAAAATGCAAGTTTTGAAATTCAAATAAGGATAAATCAAATATAAGATGACATGATATGATTAAAAACATGAAAATTAAGGTTTAGAATTTCAAAATTGAGGTCAAATGACCAAAATGCCCCTGATAGCAAGACTATGGCCTTGAAACCAGGGTTTTCTGAAATAAATTTTGGTAAAAACTTTGGGTTTAGGATTGAAATAAATATAAAATCTACCATGAAGCATTCTAATATGATTCTAAACATGAAAAACCCCTAAAAACATAAACTTATACACGAAAATCAAGAAATATCATGAAAATCATGATTTTAGCAGTGTTTCGGGATCTTGTGAGTACCCTGTTTTGCAATTTTATTGATTCAAGCATCAAATAGATTCCAAAATTGATACAAATCGATACCTGAACTTGTTAACACCCTAAAATGAGATTGGAATCATAGAAATATAATTTTGACAATATTCCAATTCGAAAATTGCATTAAAACCCTAAAATATGCTATTTTTATCTATGGTCACATACCAGTTTCAGTGTCAGACACAAATCAGGGGTCAATCTACCATAGAAATTTCTGAAATTTTTCAAAGACAAACTAGACAGAAAAACAAAGAATCTCCTTTTTACAGATTGGAAAAAGCATCTTCAATGAGGGAGAAACTTTTCCTGCAATCTGGACTAAAATTTAATGAATATAAAATTGCTTAGAACAGGTACTTCCGGTTATAAATACAGAAATAAATAGCATATTTCATCAAAAAATTTCGAAATTTCATAATTGAATATTAGACATAAAAATAATGAACTTTCTTTTTTACAGATCATAAATCAAATCTATGGTTTGAGATCTATGATCAATACAAATCGGATTAAGGTTTTTATAAATCATAACAAGTTTTAAAAGATGGATCCGACTTTCTGACAAAGGAAAAACACCAAAAAAAAGCAAAAAATTATGAAAATTTTACAATAAATATCTTACATCAACACAAAGCTACTGCACTTTACGGCTCTCAAATCAAATATCGTATGAGAGAAATAACACATCTACAAGTTAGGCTTGAAATTAAACAACGATTTTAATTAACAGAAATCCCGATTTGACTTTATATTTTATGAACAGAGTTCCCGAATCCTAAAACATCTGAATTTTTTACAGTAGTTCACTTACATATCTGTTAACAACATATAAAAAAATCAAAAAATTTTAATAAATATTTTAATACAAACTCACATGCTTTCTACTGATCTGAAATTAAAATCTACAGAAATTTAAGAAACACTAAAAAAAATATGATTTAACCATGAAAAACCATAAAAATTATCAAAACAGAAAAACAAAATTGATTTTAATGATGAAACACATGTAATAAACATTAATATGCTAAAAAAATAAATAAAACATAGGGAATCCATGGCTGGATTTGATTTACCCATTAAAAGATGGATTCGACCCATTAAACGGGTGAATCGTAATCTTTTTCGGCGTTTAGCATAATAAATAAAAAAATAAAACATTGTTAATGGATCAAAATGTGTAAGGCACCATCAAACATCAGCTTAATATCATGTTGAGGTCCTCACATGATTTTTTTGAAATAAAAGAAAAGAAAAAGCATGCTTAAAGAGACGATAATGGTTATTTTAATAAAAGAAAGTAATAAAAATGATGAAAATAATAAAATAAATTAAATAAAACCTTACCTTGGGGCTGCAACAATGAAGGAAAGAGAGGAGGAGCCTAAGGAGAGAGAGAACCACGAATTTGGAGAGGGAAAATAGCTCCCTTTTGACCTCTTGAAGTCCCCCTTTTATAGGTTTTCAAAAAGTCACTTAATTAGGGTTAATTAAGAGGTTTTTCTTTTTTTCAGGACTCTTTCTAATAAATCCACTAAGTGCAACGATTTTTCGTGGTTTCCTAACCCTAAATGAATTCTAACTAAACCCTAATTAACACCTAATTAAACCCTAGAAAGTCCAAATGTGGCACCACCTAGTATGGACCCACATTTGGTTTTTAAAACTTGAATTTAAAACCTTTAAAAACCAATGGTTTAAAACTTAAATAAAATGGATTTTCAAAATTGCTTTTGACTCTTCTAAACCTCTAAACTAACTAAGACACTGACTAACCCTAGTCTAACCCTAACTTCTTCAAATGTGGCGTCACCCTGAGTGGACACCACTTGAATTTTCAAAAACGATTTTAAAACTTGAAATTGAGAGGTTTTTCAAAAGATATTCAAAAGTAGATTTTGAGATTGAAAATTTTAAAATTGCATAAAGTTTTGACTAGGTCAGAATTCCCCTAGATATGACGCCAACTGGGTGGGCCCCACATCGAAGTTTTGAAAAATTTGAAATAAAGATTGAAAATAGCTTTGAAAAGGGGTTAAAATCAATAATTGAAATTCAGAGTTTTTGAAAATACAGTCCCAAGTGAACTGGAACTCTAGGCTAGAGTCCTGAAACTTTAGGACTTTAAGATTTTAAGATTTTAAAAGCCAAATGAAGGAGTTTTTGAAAGATTTTATCAAAATTGGTAAAAACAAGTTGAAAAATGCAATTAGGGTTAGAGTCCTAACTCAACCAAAACTCTGAAATAGAGTCCTGAATTAACTGGACTCTGTAAAATGACCAAAATTTTGAAAAACAAATACAAATGAATGAAAATAGAAGTAAAAACAGACTTCAGAACAGACTCCTGACTGGATTAGGACTTTGGGACAGAGTCCTGATAGGACTAAAACTCTAGATTTTTTTGGTATTTTCTGAAAAACAGACAAAAGAACTTGTGAAAACAGTAAAAACAATAATACATATTGAAATAAAACAGAGTTCTGATTCAACTGAGACTCTTGGGACAGAGTCCTAATTGAACTAGGACTCTCAGATTTTTGGATTTTCTAAGAAAACAAATGAAAGAATTTTGAAAAGCAGTTAAAAATAGGATAAAATTGAAGTTTTGGTTCAGAGTCCTGATTCGATCAGAACTCTAAGAATTTTTGGTTTTCTGATAAGCAAATGATGAAATTTAAATAGAAATTTTGAAAATCAGTGAAAACGGAGTGAGAAAACAAACTTTGGGGCAGAGTCTATCATGACTCTAGGATAAAATCCCAGAATTTTGAAATTCTTTGATAAAAGTGTAATAGTTTTGATAGATGAAAATATTTTTTAAAAGATTCTCTCAAAAATGAAATCAGGATCAGAGTCCTGATCCAACTAGGACTCTTTGAAAAGAGTCCTGTTTTGACTGAAACTCTGAGGTTTGACTCATTTTAAAAAATTTGGTTAAAAACAGGTAAAAATAGTGACAAAAGACAGAGTCCTACTCCGATTGAACCTCTGAAGAAGAGTCCTAATCCGACTGGGATTCTTGAAGAAGAGTCCTAATCCAACTTGGACTCTGGGATTTTGGCCAAAAACAAAGGATTTTGATAGGTTTTCTAAAAAACATGTAGTAAAAAGTAGAGTTCTGACCCGACTAGGGCTCTAAGATTTTGGCCAAAATGGAGGAAATTGACAAGGGATATGACCATAACTGGTTTAAAATCAAAATGGAGTTTTGAAAATGTTTTAAAAAAATAAAAAGATAGAGTCCTGATCCAACTAGGACTCTGAAATTTTTGAGAAATTTGATAAATGATCTAATCCAGAAGCGACACCACCTAAATGGGTCTCATCTGAGAATTAAAATCAGTTGAAAATTGAGTTTAGAACGAATCCAGATTATTTTCTGAGAAAAATATTTCAAAATATAAGGTCCTGGGGGTTGGCAAATGACAAAATGTTGATTAAAACCCAGGTTTTAAAAATTGATTTTGAAAAAAAAGTTTTAAAACTCAAATATGGATTTAATAGTTTGAATACAGGAATTCTGGATCTCAATAATGAGATGTAATGACATGCAATGCAATAAAATGGTATGCCGAATGTATGCAATGATATGCAATGAAACATGAAATATATAAACACTGGATGAGGGTGAAAATTTGGGGTGTTTACAAAGTCCCAGACCCCAGGCAAGGACAAAGAATTGAAAATTCCTGTCTGAAGGCAAAAATTGATGATTGAACATCAAATCCGGTATTGGATCCAATTCAAATGTGACTTGAGTCTCAGATATAACTAAAATTTTCAGGAAGGGGACTGATTCGAGCTCCAATTAGTGGTTATACCAACTGGAGGAATGACAAAATGATTGTTTCGAACAACATGGTTCGAGAAATGATTTTGCCTCCGTAGAGCATGGAGTGACACTGAGGACTGAGGTTTGAACTAGTTTAAACTAGATTTTAGGGTTTCTAAACTCAGAAGAACTAAAATGACACTGACTCAAACAAACTCCTAGACTGGATGATCGAGAAATGATACAATTCTCAAAGAAATGGTAAGAAATGCACACTGAACTTAAATGGACCACGGAAATGCACTGGGTTTGAGCTAAAATAAAGATAAAAAATATTGAGATGAACTAAATCTGAAGCTAAAACACTAACTTAACCGACTAGACTTAGCTCAATTTCAGCTGAAATGAGCTGAAATGGGCTAAAATAGGCTCCTAGACTATGGAAAATGGGATTGAACTAAAAAAGGACTACTCGAACTTCTGATGAGCTCAGGTTAGACTCAGAGAAATAGGGTCAACTGAGATTAACTGACTCAGAATCAATTGGCTATAATTTGAGCTGAAATTGAGCTCATTTATGAGGAAATGAACCAATTTTAGCCGAAATGGTAAAAAATGAACATTATTGGCTCATCGTGAGCTCAGGTGAGATAGAAATGACAGACATTCTAAGTGTTCTGAACTTAAAATGAGCTTGGTCGACTATGACTGGCAGGGATTTAAGGTGATTTAGGGGTAAAATGATAATTTTTCTATTGAAAAGGGAGGGGTGAAATGACACCTAAACTGGAATCAACCTAGGGATAGACTCCTGCACTGACCTACAGGGGTTAGCATCTATGAGAGGGGGTGTTTGAAAATGGACGAGGAAAAATTGGGGTGTTTATTGATGCCCCTCTTTGCTACTAAGTCGGTTAAAAGCCGAACTTAGTGGCAAAGAAAAACACACCAAATTTGGGCTATAAAATGCCTCAATTAGAAAGATGTGACTGAGTATGAAAGAATTAATCCTGGTGATAGATATGGGATGAAGAATGAAGAAGAACCCCGAATTTCGTAATCACCCCAAATTTTCCTCAGTCATTTCCAGACACCCCCCCCCCCCTCTTGCAGATGCCAACCCCTGTAGGTCAATGCTAGAGTCTAACCCTAAGTTTGTCCTAGTTTAGGTGTCATTTCACCCATTTTTATCTAAAAATTCATATTTTACGCCTATGTCACCTTAGATTCTTGTCAGACAGAGTCGACAAAGCTCACTTTTAAGATCAAAACAGTTAGAACGCTAGTCATTTCTAGCTCACCTGAGCTCACAATGAGCGAACCCTATTCATTTATGACCATTTCGGCTAAAATTGGTTCATTTCCTCAGAAATAAGCTCAATTCCAGTTCAAATTGTAGTTAATTGTTTCTGAGTCAGTTAATTCTAGTCGACCCTATTTTTCTGAGTATAACCTGAGCTCAACAAGAGTTCAAGTGACCCAAATCCAGTTTAAATTCTATTTTCCACAGTCTAGGAATCTATTTTAGCTCATTTTAGCTGAAATTGAACTGAGTCCAGTCAGTTGAGCTAGTGTTTGAGCTTCAGAATTAGTTCACCTTAGTATTACTGATCTTTATTCTAGCTCAAACCCAATGCAGTCTCGTTACCCATTTCACCCCAGTGTGCATTTCTCATCATTTCTCTGAGAATTGCACCATTTCTCGATCATTTAGCTTAGGAATTTGTTTGAGTCAATGTCATTTTAGTTCACCTGAGTTCAAAAACCTTAGGATTCAGTTTAAACCAGTCAAAACCAATTTAAACCCCTTCTCGAGTGTCACTCTATACCCTGCAGGGGCAAAATCATTTCTTGAATCATTTTGTCCAAAATTTTATTTTGTCACTTCTCAAGCTGGTATAACCAATAATTGAAGCTCGGATCAGTTCCTTTCCTGAAAATTTTAGTTATATCTAAGATTCAATTCACAGTTGGATCGGATCCAGTGTCTGATCTGAATCCAATTCTCAATTTTCATCCTCGAACACAAATGTTCAATTCTTTGTTTCTGCCAAGGGTCCGGGACTTCAAATTTCTTGCTCACGGTTTATATTTCATAATCATTTCATATCATTTTATATCATTTCACATTATTTCATATCATTTCTTGTTATTTCGTGACATTTCATTGCATTTCATAGCATTGCATGTCATCCTTGAGATCCAACATTCTGGTTTTCCAAAATCTTCAAATCCAAATTTAATTTTAAAACTTTTCTTTTAAAATTAATTTAAAAAACCTAGGTTTTAATTTTCCTTCAAAACTCCAAGTGATTTTCCATCCTTCCTTTCCTCTGGATCTCAAATTTTTAGCTTTATTTTTATCCGGCCTGCTATTTTCCTCAAGGAAAATCATGTATTTTTGTTATAGATATCAATCCTGTTTTCAAAATCTCTTCACCTTATTTTCTAGTGAATTCTATGATCATGACAGTGAGAAATTATCTGCCTACCTTCTCTTTTGGTCTTACCTTAGTTGCGTACTTCCTTTATCAAAGTAACAACACAATTATCGTAATTTCAGCGATGACCCAATCCCTGGTAATGGGATATCCTTTCAGAATTGCCAACCTGATCTCGTCAGATTTTCCTCTTCTCCTTTTCATAAAAATTGTTGCCCTCAAAAAAAATTTCCCATTTTGACCATCCCCTTTGTCCTACACAGAGTATCGACATTATTGGATGGTTCAGACCACATCAAGCAAGAAGACTACACCATATCAGCGTGTCAGCGATATTAGCAGTGAGCAAAAAAATGATGAGTTCCTCAAGTTCGGCTAGAGGACAAGGTCAACAAGATGGCGATGACATCAATCCCGCCATGTATACCTTATTTCAGAAGATAATGGCCAAGATGCAATCAGAGCAAGCTGACGCTAGCTCATGAAAGGTGCCATTCAGGAAGAAGACTAAGGGCAAAACCATCAATAAACACATTAAAATTATCCAGAAAAAGGTTCAGCGGGACAACGAGTATGAAGGTGTAGATTCAGCGGAAGAAGATTCTGAAGAAGAATAGGAGTTGTTCATTCAAGAGCCCGAATCTATTAACCAGTTGAAGAAGTAGACCCCAACAGTCGATGATCTGATCCAGCTTCAGCTGAAGGAAGTGACCAAGATGGTCAAGGACCTACAGACCCGTGATAAAAGCAAGAAAACCTACACAAGTGAGGACTTCTATGATGGCCTTGAAGAGGACGATAGTCTGAAATATCTCCCCTGCAAATTTGTCAAATTCGATGGGATTGGCGATCCCAAAGCTCACCTGACTATGTTGTTTGCGGAATGCAACCGATTCAAAAGAGACAATTGAGCTTTGTTTAGATGTTTTCCACGCAGCTTAGAAGGCACCACAGCCAAATGGTATTCCGAGCACATCAATCCAATTGAGCTGCGAGAGTTTGATAAGGTGGTCAACATTTTTATCGATCAATTCTTATTCAATACTGATTCCTTGCTCACATTGAACCATCTTTGCAGCCTAAGATAGAAAGAGGGCGAAAAGGCCAGAGACTTTATTCACAGGTGGATATCCACTTGCAATCGAATGAGTGATTCGATATCAGAAGTGCATGCATTGTCAGGGATCCTAAATAATTTCGACCAACCTTTGAGGGTCTTGATCTCTACCTCCCTGGTGCGATCCTTTGTCAAATTAATAGAATGAGTCAAATGACTTGAAATAGGGATAAAAAATGATGTATATGAGAGCCTCACACTCTCGAAGAATAGCTCAGACGTCAAGAGAAAAGTGCGAGACACTTACGCAACCAACACCACGGGCCAAAATAATAGAAACAACATAAAAGGCAAAAAAGGTGATGCCCTCAAGCATGATAACAAGTCTTCTAGCTCCTTGCAGAAACCAAGCACTTGAGAGAAGATAAAGCGTGACGGTTGGGGTTATGACCGTGAGTTCACTCCTTTAGATCAACCGCTTGAGAAAATTCTTGAATACTTGCTCGAAAAAGATATGATCAAACTTCTAATTGTTTTCGATCCTCTAATCACCCTAGAAAAATGGAAAGATCGTTTCTACAAGTTCCACTGAGCAATGGGGCATGATACTTAACATTGCTTCATCCTCAAGAACATCATTCAAGACTGCATCGACAAAAAGCTTATTGTGGTAGATGAAGAGGAAGATCAACTGGCTATCTTGACCAAGCCTTTCCTAGATCATTCAAGAAAATGCCAATGCCAATGCTATCTCTCCTCTCTTCTCTCTCCCTTAAGCATCCTCTCTCTCTCTCCTAGCAACACCTTCATTGAAACAACCTTCAAGGTAAGACTTCTTCCATTATTTTGTTAATTTTTATTGCTTTATTTGATATTTTAGCCATTGCCGCCCCCCTTGGTATTGGATTCAAGTGTATTATTCATTCAAGAACCATGGAACGAATTCAAGAATACAATCTAATGCTGTATTAAGATGCTTTTCACATTTTTAATTCATTGAAATAGCTTAGATTATTATTTTTTATGTTTATGCCAAATAAAAGATGAGATTCAATCCCTCTATGGATCAAATCCCTCTTTTAATGGCCAAATCAAATTCGTGACCGTGCTTCACTAATTTTTTTCATTTATTTTATCATATTCGTATTTGTTTTATTTGTTCAAGCATTACATCATAATTTGTTATATTATTTGCATGTTTTTTTATGTTTTTTCATGCCTAGATTAGGGTATTTCATATATTTTATCCATAATATACATATCATGATCCTGGCCACGCGAGAACAGTGTTATTTTATGTGCATTTTCCTGTCAATAAAATTTAATTTTTTTAGGGTTGAATTATGCGTGTG
Organism: Nuphar pumila; assembly: GCF_984573655.1. Lineage (NCBI taxonomy): Eukaryota > Viridiplantae > Streptophyta > Magnoliopsida > Nymphaeales > Nymphaeaceae > Nuphar > Nuphar pumila. Next base: position 64,586,243 of record NC_143264.1, on the reverse strand, counting down.
TCAGTGACTTTCAAGAAAAAAATTGGATTATTTTGAGTTCTATAACCCTGCTAAAATAATCATAAACCGAAGTCCGATTCCTGCATCGTGAAAACGCTATGTGGAATCAAGAATAATTTGTCAAGGTGATATCTCCTTCATCAGAGATCCGATCAACGATCCGTAAAAAGTGGTGTGTTTGTAAGGATATATAGTATATCCTTTGAAAATTTCAGATTTTTATATAGTAGTTTGCTATTTTGTTTTATCAGAAATCAGAATTTGTTTCTCAGAGACCGTTATGCATGGTTTAAGCCTTGGGTCAACTTGGGCAGATCGTATCTCTCTAACCAAAGGTTGTTTTTCTAATCTGTAAGAAACCATGGATTCAACAATGTGTCTAGTTATATTAGTATGATTTTGGTAATTTTTAAACTCTATTTGCTGTTTTTAATTAAACCAAAATCAGAACTTCCTTTTTTGGAATCGTTATGTGTTTGTCGAAATCAAGCATATATTGCCGGAACAATATCTCTCTAACCGAAGATGTTTTTTTCCAATATGTAAAAAAGATTATTTTGGTTTAGATGTCTAGTTTTTCTATGTGAAATTTTATAGTTTTTAATTACTGTTTGATGCCGGATTTGGGTCTAACACTATGACAGATACGTGCATGCGGGCAAAACTGCATATTTTTATGTTTTTATTTAATTTTTATATCAAAATAATTCCAAAAATTATATTTTTAAATTTTATTTTAATTTTAGGATTATTAGAAGTGTTTGCGTTATTTTTTATGATTTTTAGAATTCATTTGATGCATTGTTTAGTTAAATCATGAAAACAGGATGCCCACAGAGTCCTGATTCAAGCAAAACATGGGTAAAAAATTAATATTCTTATGATATTCAGAAATTTCATGAAAAGCATTATATTTTTAGGGTTTTATCATGTTTATAATCATACTGGGGTGCTTTCTACCCGATTTTGCATCATTTTGAATTCGTTTGATCCTCGGATTAAGCATTTTACAAAAATATTTTCTAAGAAACCCTGTTTTAAACCCTATTTTGCAATAAAGGTCAATTTTTAAGGGCATTTTGGTTATTTTTCTCAAAATTTTGAATTTCAAAGTTGTTTATTTTTATCATTATTTCAATTTTGCATCATCCTTTATTATGTTTATTTCAGGAAAGCATGGAAAAAGGCTTATATCTGGATAAATTCCTCAATTCTAGATATTGTTGGATAAATCCATAAAAGCCAACATTTGTCCACTAACAAGTTAGCTAATTTTGCAAGGACACTCAAGATTGTGTTTTTATTTTTTTCTCTTTTTCTTTCTTCAATTTATTATTAATGTAAATTGTAAACTTTGGAATAAGAATTTACTTTTCTGTTTAGATTAGGGCTGCATTGCATATAATTTATTTCTTTAATAATATCAATGTGTGATAGATGATGATTCATGTATATTTAAATTCACAATGGTCTACACAAATGGCACGTGCACCCACTTCTAAGGAGTTAATAAACTCGATGGAGTTCATATTCGTGGCCATAGTGAGAATACGAACAATATCCAGATTTAATCTTCTTTTAAGCCACAAACGGCCTACACTCTTAGGCTATTTTTAAAAGTCATAGCACATTTTCAAAACTTTTCTAAGTATTTTCCCCTTTTAGAATCAAATGAATTATATTCAATACATATTTGTGGTCATAGTTGGGGATATGTGGCAAATCTATTTCATATAAATTCTATAAGGAACAAAATCATTTTTATCAATGATTTTCCATAAATTCTTTAAAAAATATTTTCTCAAATTGCATCCATGCCTCATCTAGGTTAGATTGCATCATGAAAAGATTTTTATAGGGCCACACACCCATTCCTTTTGACCTTGTTCACAAATCAACCTCAAAGAAACCAATTTTCTGAAAGTTCCCTTGAATTTTCCTCAGAAATTGATTTTCTCAGAATAGTTTTCTTTTTCAAAAGCATTTTCTAAAGTTCAATTCATAATTTTCCAAGCTTTAATATTCCCCAATTTCAGAGTTCAAGTTTAGAAATCAGCTTTCTCAGAGTTATTTGAATTTTTTCTTAAAATTGATTTTCTCAAAACATCAAGATTTCTTCATAAATCGATTTTTTTCCTTCAAAAGTATTCTCTCAATGTGATTCACGATTTTCAAAGTGTCCTTTTTCCAAGTATTTTCCAATATTTGAAGCATACATCATGTTTTCAATCAAAAATTTTCTAAGTCATAGCTCATGCCTGATTCTTTGTGCATTTAGGAATAGAACATCGATTTAGACAAGTTGAGCAAAGAAAAACACATGATTGATCCTTGGTTCGATTACCCCTGGTTATGATGGCAGGAATGGTTGAACCTCGTACTGACAGGCGAGTCTCATTCTTCAAATTTTTCTCGCATTTTGAAACGGAGGTGAGTTATTTTGAAAATCTTTTTCAAAGGTCAAAATGACTTACAAAAGTAAAATTTTGCAATGATAACAGGTTTGGCAACCGTGATGGGACTTTTGAATTTTGTAAGAAAAAATCGAAAGAGATTGTAAAAGGCAAGGAAAATGAAGTCTCTGAAGCTTTGAAAGAGGAAAATTTTAATTATAGAGAAGTCTCGCGGCTGAGACAAAATAAGCTTTTGAAATTATAGAGATTCAGGTTTAGCCCTTAACCTGGATGGGACAAAAAATATACCTCGTCAGAATGAGGCTCAGGTTTAACCCTTACTTGAATTGGAACGAAAGAATATGCCTCGTTCGATCATCTGTGTCCAATCATGCTATGCCGATATACTTGAGCCAAAGCCCAATGTATGAGGTATAAAAAGAATTTTCTCTGGTTCTAGGCTTGTATTTTCCAACATCCTTGAGCGCCTGCCGATATACTTTGGACTATAGCCCTCTGTACGTGACAAGAGGAGATCAACGTAAATAGGTGGCCCAGTTGTGAAGCTTTATCTCGAACTATAGTTTTGGAAAAAATCCCAGCAACGTGGTGGCTAGGTAAAAATAGGCGGGTTTGTTTATGAAATATGATCAATATGCAAGAAAATAGAAGGCTCTAATAATCTAAAGAAGTAGAATTTTGAAAGATTTATGAGAAGCAAACAATGTTTTCAATCAGATCCTAGACTGAGGAGGATTGTATTTGACCTAGGTCTATGTGAACATGAATACCGCCTCCTTAATCGGTCCTACCAAACCATCCCTAAGTCTACATGCAATCCATGTCAGCTGGGTTTGATTCTAGGCTCTTAGGTTCACATGAAAATAGAGGTGACATTGTAGAATACGATTTTGACAAATTGAATAGAGCAAAGTAGTAGATTGATCAAGCGAAGAAAAGTCCCATCACGGTCGCCAAACCTGTTATCATCGCAAAATTTTACTTTTGCAAGTCAAACTGACCTTTGAAAGTAAGTCGCCTCCGTTTTAAAATGCAAGAAAATTCTGAAGAATGGGACTCGCTTGTCGGCACGAGGTTCCACCATTTCTGGCGCCATAACCAGAGGTAATTGAACCAAGGATCAATCTTATGCTTTGCTTTGCTCAACTTGTCTAAATTGATGTTCTATTCCTAAATACACAAAGAATCAGGCATGTGCTATGAACTTTGGAAAATGCAGATTGAAAACATGATGTATGCCTTGAATATTTGAAAATTCTTGAAAAAAGGAAAAGATTGGAAAATTGTTTTCACACTTGGGAAAATACTTTTGAAGAAAAGGAAACTTAGAAAATCATGATTTGGACTTAGAAAAGTATTTGGAAAAGTGAAAAACCTTGAAAATCGATTTTGAGGGAAAAGGAGATCTTGAAGTTTTGAGAAAAACTCAGGTGACTTTGAGAAAATTGATTTTTCTGAGATAGAATTTTTTAATTGATCAAAAGGATGGGCGTGTGCCTCTGTGAAAACTATTCATGATGCAATCTAAACTTAGATGATGCATGAATACAATTTTGAGAAAATATTTTTTGAAGAATTTGAGGGAAATCATTTGTAAAAGGATTTTGTGCCTTATAGAATTTAGATGAAATATATTTGCCATATATCCCTGACTATGGCCACGAATATGTATTGAGCATGGCCCATTTGAATCTAAAAAGGAAAAATACTTAGAAAACTTTTGAGAATATGCAATGATTTTTTAAAATAACTTAAGAGTGTAGGTCGTTTGTAGCTTAAAAGAAGATGATAAATCTGGATATTATTCGTATTCTGACTATGGCTACAAATACAAACTCAATCGAGTTTATTAACTTCTTAGAAGTGGGTGCACGTGCCATTCGTGTAGACCATGGTGGATTTGAAATATGCATGAATCATCATCCATCACACATTAATATTATTTGAAAAAATAAACTACATGCAATACAACCCTAAGCTAAGTAGAAAAAGTAAATTCTTATTTCAAATTTACAATTTAAATCAATAATAAATTGAAAAAAAGAATGAGGAAATAAAGAAAAATCTAATATTGAACCTCCTTTCTAAATTAGCAAACTTGTTAGTGGAAATATATCGACTTTTCAGGATTTATCCAACAATATTAGAAATTGAGGGATTTATCCAGATATAAGCCTTTTCTCATGCTTCTCTGAAATAAACATAATAAAAGATGATGCAGAATTAAATAAATAATAAAAATAAATAACTTTGAAGTTCAGAATTTGGAGAAAAATGGCCAAAATACCCTTATTAATTTACCTTTATTGCAAAACAGGGTTTCTCAGAAAATATTTTTGTAAAACGCTTAATCCAGGGATCAAACGAATTCAAAACGCTGCAAAATTGGGTGGAGAGCACCCCAGCATTATTATAAACATGATCAAACCCTAAAGATACAATTCTTTTCATGAAAAATTCATAATATCATAAGAATATCAATTTTTTGCCCGTGTTTTGCTTGAATTAAGACCCTATGACCATCCAATTTTCATGGTTTAACTAAACAATGTATCAAATGAATTCTAAATTTCGTAAAAATTGACATGGACACTTTTAATAACCCTAAAATTAAAATAAAATCTAAAAATATAATTTTTGGGATTATTTTGTCATAAAAATTAAATAAAAATATAAAAATATGCAGTTTTGCCTGTGGGCACGTATTTGTCATAGTGTTAGACCCAAATCAGGCATTAAATATTGATTAAAAACTGTAAAATTTTACATCAAAAAACTAGACATTTGAATAAAAATAATTTTTTTTAAAGATTGAAAAAAGCATCTCTGGTTAGGGAGATATTGTTCTGAAAATATATGCTTGATTCCGACGAACGCATAATGGTTCCAAAAAAGGCAGTTCTGATTTTGGTTTAATTAAAAATAAAAACAATGTTAAAAAATTACCAAAGTTATAATGATATAACTAGACATGATTCTGAATTCATGGCATCTTACAGATCCGAAAAATGATCTTTGGTTAGGGAGATATGATCCGCCTAAGTTGACCTAGAGCTTAAACCATGCATAAAGGTCTCTAAGAAACAAATTCTAATTTCTGATAAAATAAAAATAGCAAACAAGCATAGAAAAATCTGAAATTTTCATAGAATACACTAGACAATCTGGCAAACACACCTCTTTTTATGGATCATCGATTGGATCCTTGATGAAGGAGATATCACCTCGACAAACAGTCCCTGATTCCACATAGTGTTTTTATGGTGCAGGAATCAGAGTTCGGTTTCTGATTTTTTTAGCAGGGTTATAGAACTCAAAATAATCCAAAAAATTTTATTGAAAGTCCCTGACACACACATGATTCAACTCTAAAAAAAATCAAATTTTATTAACAGGAAAACACACATAAAAATTAAATAAAAACATAAAAATATGCGGTTTTGCCCATAGGCACGTACCTATCACAGTATCAGACCCAAATCAAGCATCAAATGTTAATTAAAAACTGTAAAATTTTACGTAGAGAAACTAGACATTTGAACAAAAATAATCTTTTTAACAGATTGAAAAAAGCATCTTTGGTTAAGGAGATATTGTTATAGAAATATATGCTTGATTCCGACGAACGCATAAGGGTTCCAAAAAAGGCAATTCTGATTTTGGTTTAATTAAAAATAGAAAACAGAGGTCAAAAATTTCCAAAGTTATAATGATAGAAGTAGACATGATTATAAATTCATGGCTTCTTACGAATCAGAAAAATGATCTTCAGTTAGGGAGATACGATCTGCCCAAGTTGACCCAGGGCTTAAACCATGCATAAGCGTCTCTGAGAAACAGATTCTGATTTCTGATAAAGTAAAAATAGCAAACAATCATAGAAAAATCTAAAATTTTCATAGAATATACTAGACATCATGACAAACACACCTCTTTTTATGGATCATAGATTGAATCCTTGATGAAGGAGATATCACCTCAACAAACTGTCCCTGATTTCGCATAATGTTTTCACGGTGCAGGAATCAAAGTTCGGTTTTTTATCTTTTTAGCAGGGTTACAGAACTCAAAATAATCTGAATTTTTTTATTGAAAGTCTCTGACACACACATGATTCAACTCTAAAAAAAAATCAGATTTTATTAACAGGAAAACACACATGAAATAACTCTCTTCCTGCGTGGCCAAGATCAAGATATGTATATTATCGATAAAATGTATGAAATACCCTAATCTAGGCATGAAAAACCATAAAAAACATGCAAATAATATAACAAATTATGATGTGATGCTTGAATGAATACAACAAATATGAATATGATAAAATAAATGAAAAAAATCAGGGAAGCATGGTCACGAATTTGATTTGGTCATTAAAAGAGGGATTTGATCCATAGAGGGATCGAATCTCATCTTTTATTTGGCATAAACATAAAAAATAATAATCTAAGTTATTTTAATGGATTTAAAATGTGAAAAGCATCTTAATACAACATTAGATCATGTTCTTGAATCATGCTAATGATTCTTGAATGAAAATAAAACAAAGATCCAACACTAAAGGGGGGGGGGGACAATGGTTATTTTATTTAAAGAAGCAATAAAATTAATAAAAAAAATGAATGAAAGCTTACCTTGGGGCTGAAATAATGGAGAAAGGAGGGCTGAGAGAGGATGCTTGAGGGAGAGAGAGGAGAGAGAGCATGGGTCGACCCCTCCTTTGCATCCCTTTTCATAGTTTTTGTAAAGAGCATTAATTAGAGAGAGAGTTCTAAATTAGAACTCCTCTTAATTGATTAAGATAATTCTAATGGGGAGGGGGGGGGGGGGGTTTGTTGAAGTGTTCTAACCTAACAAGGCACAAACTACTAACCCTAATTGTGACTCCTAATTAGCTTTAATAAATCTCAAATGTGGCGCCCCCATGTGGGCCCACATTTGGTTTTTAAAAGCACTAATTACAAGTTTTAAAAAACAAAATCCTTAAAAAGTCAAAATAAAGGTTGAATTTTAAAATCAATTTTGGTTTTTCAAACTCCTAATTTAATTAGGATACTAACTAAACTTGAACTAACCTAAAATACTTTCAAATGTGGTGTCACCTACTGTAGGCCCCATTTGATTTTTCAGAAACGATTTTAAAATAGTGAAAATAAAGGTTTTCAAAAGAGTTTAGAATAAAAATGAATTTGAAATTAAAAGTTTTGAATTGACTAGAGTTCTGAATGAGTTGAAATTCTCCTAAATGTAGCGCCAATTGTGTGGGCCCCACATTAGGGTTTTGAAAAGGATTAAAATAAAGGTTAAAAAGGGTTTTTAAAACAGATGAAAATAAAGCAAAGGATAAAATTGAGAAAATTAGAGTTCTAAATCAACTAAAATTCTGGACTAGAGTCCTAAACCCACTAAAACTCTAAAATTTGGGTTTCGAAACACAAACGAAGAGGTTTTGAAAGATCTTCTCAAAAATTAGTAAAAATAAACAAAAAGATGAAATAAGGGTTAGAGTCCTAATCAACTGAAACTCTAGAATAGAGTCCTAAATTAACTGGAACTTTGAGAATTAGATCTATTTTTGAAAAATAAGTGAAATAAAAGTAAAATGTTAAAATCAGAGTAGAGTTCTGAACCGGCTGAAACTCTCAGCCAGAGTCCTAAAATTTTAAAACTCTAAAATAAAGTCCTAAAATTTTGAAATTTGATTTTTTGAAAGATAAATGAAGAAATTTTTGAAAGATTTTCTCAAAAATGAAGTTAGGATTAGAGTCCTAATCCAACTGAAACTCTGGGTCAGAGTTCTTATCTGACTAAAACTCTAAAATTTTAATCTCTTTCGAAAGATTTTCTTGAAAACAGGTAAAAATATAAATGAGAGATAGAGTCCTAATCCGACTGAAACACTGTGATAAAATCCTAGTCCGACTGAAACTCTAAAATTTTGGCCAAAATGAAAGAAATGGGCAAGGCGTAAGGCTACCTCTGATTTAAGACCAAAATGAAATTTTGAAAAGGGTTTAAAATGTAAAAAGATAGAGTCCTAAATCAACTAAAACTTTGAAATAACTAAAATTTGAGAAATCTAAATGAAATAAGTGATCTAGAAGTGACGCCACCTAGATGGGTCTCATCCGAGAATTGAGATTAGTTAAAATTTGAGTTTAAAACGAATCCAGATCGCTTTCTAAGGAAAATGTTTTAAAATAAAGTAATATAAGATCCTGGGAGTTAATAAATGGCAAATATCGATTAAAAACCTAGGTTTTTGAAATTGATTTCAAAAGAAAAGTTTTAAAATCGAGCCTGGATTTGATATTTTGAAAAACAAGAGTGTTGGATCTCAATAATGACATGTAATATGATGTGATGCAATGAAATAATATGAAATAACATGAAATGATATGAAATGATTACAAAATGACAAGAAATGATAAACCCTGGATGAGGGATTTGAAGTCCCAAACCCCAGGCAAGGACAAAGAATTGAAAATTCCTATTCGAAGGCAAAAATTGATGATTGAACATCAGATCCAGTGTTGGATCCGATCCAAATGTGACTTGAGTCTCAGATATGACTAAATTTTTTATGAAGGGGACTGATCCGAGCTCCGATTAGTGGTTGTACCGACTGGAGAAATGACAAAATGATGTTTCGGATAACATGGTCTGAGAAATGATTTTGCCCCTGCAGGGCATGGAGTGACACTGAGGACTGAGATTTGATCTGATTTTGACTGGTTTAAACTAGATTTTAGGGTTTCTAAACTTAGGAGAACTAAAATAACACAGACTCAAACAAACTCCTAGACTGGATGATCGAGAAATGATATACATCTTGGAGAAATGGTGAGAAATGCACACTAGAGTGAAATGGACCACAGAAATGCACTAGGTTTAAGCTAAAATGAAGACAAAAAATACTGAGATAAACTAAATCGAAAGCTCAAACACTAGCTCAACCGACCAGACTTAGCTTAATTTCAGCTGAAATGAGCTAAAATAAGCTCCTAGACTATGGAAAATGGGATTGAACTAAAACAGGACCACTTTAACTCTTGGTGAGCTCAGATTAGACTCAGAGGATTAGGGTCGACTGAGATTAACTGACTCAGAGTCAATTGGCTACAATTCGAGCTGGAATTGAGCTTATTTATGAGGAAATAAACAAATTTTAGTCGAAATAGTCAGAAATGAACATGATTGACTCATCGTGAGCTCAGGTGAGCTAGAAATGACAAACATTCTAACTGTTCTGAACTTAAAATGAGCTTGGTCGACTCTGACTGGCAGGGATTTAAGGTGACTTAGGGGTAAAATGATAATTTTCCTAATGAAAAGGGGTAAAATGACACCTAAACTAGAATTGACTAGGGATAGACTCATACACTGACCTACAGGAGTTGGCATTTGTGAGAGGGGGTGTTTGAAAATGAATGAGGAAAATTTGGGGTGTTTATATCTATCCAAACTCAGTTTAGCACTGGTCCTTCGAAACTCAGTTTAGCACTAGTCCTTTCAAACCCAGTTTAGCACTGGTCCTTTTACAAAAACCAGCTTCGCGCTGGTCCTTTTTCAAAATCCAGCTTTGTATTGGTCCTTTTATGAAATCCAGCTTCGTGTTGGTCCTTTTCTAAAATCTAGCTTAGCGTTGGTCATTTTACAAAATCTAGTTTAGCACTGGTCCTTCTAAATCCATCTTAGCACTGGTCCTTCCAAATCCAGTTTACTCTGGTCCTTCAAAACCCAATTTACGAATTGGTCCTTTCAAACCCAGTTCAACACTGGTCCTTCTAAATCAAGCTTAGCACTGGTCCTACCAAATCCAGTTTAGCACTGGTCCTTTAAAATCCAATTTTCGAATTGGTCCATCAAATTCTAGCTTTCGAGTTGGTCCTTCAAAATCCAGTTTAGCACTGATCCTTCTAAATCCAGCTTTGTATTGGTCCTTTTATAAAATCCAACTTTTGAGTTGATCCTTCCATCAAATTCAGCTTTGCGTTGGTCCTTTTACAAAATCCAACTTTGCATTTATTCTTTTACCAAATCTAGTATTCGTACTAGTCGCTCTTTCAAATTTGATCCTCATACTGGTCTCGCATCAGGATTCAGGCTTAATGCATATTTTTATCTATGAAGCTTGTTGAGCAGACCTTTGGGTTACCCAATTTTATCAAGCAAGCCTTCAGGTTATCAATTCTATCAAAATCAATCATTTTCTAACCCATGGGTCACAATTGCCAATCATGGTTGTCCAAGATTCGACCTTCGTGTCAGACTCATTCCCAATTGGCCCAATATCAATATCAATAATTCTTGTTTGCGTGGGACCCTTTTCTAGGGAGAGTTCGAGGGAGCTCGTTCCTTTGGCATATCTTTTTTTAGTTGTTCGTCGAACCCGTTTTTAGGGGGAGTTTAAAGGGACTTGTGTCTTCGCGAACAGTTTGCAAAACAATCCTTATTGTTACATAAGAAACCCTATTTCTAAGGAGAGTTTTGACGAAAACTCATTTTTCGTGTGGCCCTTCAATGTATTTTGTTAGGCCACCCCATCATTGAGGACTCTTTTTCTAGAGAGAGTGTGATGGACTCGCTCCTCTATGACAATTCATCGACCTTACCCAATTGTCCACCTTTCCATAAGAGAAGCCTAAAGTTAGGGAGTTTTGATGAAAACTTAATTTGTCTTCGAAAGTTTATTTTGCAAACACCTTTTTAGGGAAGAGAGGAGTATTTTTTTATTACTCGTTCAGGTAAGGGTCAAGCCCGAGTCTCTCCTTTGGGAAAAAGAGAGGAGAATCTAGCCACAAATGCGTTAGTTGGACATCAAGTACTTTCTTTTACCAAGGATTTCAAGAATATTTTGCCAATTTGTTATTAAAGATAATTGTTGATCTCAAAACTTTTATTGCACAAAGAATTACTAAAAATTACCTTCAATATTCTTTCCAAAAGGACAAAGCTCTTGCGAAGAAAGAGAAAAATTCGAAACTTTTCAGTTGATCAACCAAAAGGATGAAGAAAAATCCTCGATATGACCGACAAAGGAAAAATTCAATGATGTTGAAAAGCCATAAATGAATTGATATTGATTATAACTATGGCACATTTTTAAAGACTATTTTTCTGGTAATAAGGCAGTAGAAATATCTTGAGTGAAAAAGAATCCACTCAATCTCAATATCTCTCTAATCATTCAAGCTGTAATTAATTATCTGCAAAAGGGATCTCTCAACTATCGTCAAGTTGAAGACTGATGGATGAGTTAGACCCCCGGGGCCAAAGAAGACTTGAAACATCTCCAAGTTGAAGAGGCATGTGATGTGTCCTTTCAGAGAAAGTTTGAATTATCGCCAAGTTGAACGCTAATGCGATAAACTTTCTGTCAATCTCTAAAAGATATTTAATTCATGTTATCATAAAAAAAAATCAATTCAAGAGACCATATAATCAATCTAATTCTTGGAACTAAAGAAGACTCAGATCATCTCCAAGTTGAAGGAGCATGTGACGTGTCCTTTCAAGGAGAATCAAAATGTCACCAAGTTGAAGGCCGATGCAATGAAATTCTTGCCAAATCCCAAGAGAACTCAATTTTCATGTCTCACAAGAGTGCAAAAGATCATCAAGAGATTTTCAGCCAAAGAGGCAATATTATCACTAAAATTCTTGGGACCAAAGAAGACTTGGATCATCTCCAAGTTGAAAGAGCATGTGACATGTTCTTCTAGGGAAAATCAGAATATCACCAAGTTAAAGGCTGATGTCATAAAATTCTCGTCAAACCCCAAGAAAGCTCAATCCCTATGTCTTAAAAGAATGCAAAAATATCGTCATGGGTAAACTTCAGATATCAAACTGCCAATCTGCCAAGAATTATCTTTATTCATGTGAAATTATTTTATCAATATCCTTTCATAAACCACTTTTATGATACTGAGAACAAGTTTTCTTTCTTTTCATATCAAGAAAATGGATAGCTTCCTTGAAGAAACTCAACAACAATAATTTGAATTTGATTCTTGATTCTATGGAGTTAATCCACTTTGAGGTAATACTCTAGGTACAAAGATAGAATATATTTTTGCATAGATGTGCTTATTTTCAATCATTTTTTAATCAACTGCAATTTTTATCTTATTGGCAATCTTTTTAAGTTATCCCGACATGAAGTGAGAGCTTGATGTCTATTTTGACATATTCTGGCATTGTTGTTATCCCTCTTTAGGACTTAATAACATGAGTTTTCAAGATCCTTCCCTTCTGTTTTTAATCTGAGCACCCAGACTCTCAGATTCACACACTTTTTCGTGCTCTCCACTATCCCACCATAGATAGTCTATTTTATTTTTGGTTCGAGGTCGAGCCAACATTTATTTTTCCAGCAAAAGGTCATTTCAAAAGCTATTTAGTCCCAGTCAAGAGATGCCCAAGATCAATCCCTTTTTGAAGCTTTAGGGAACTCCATTTTTTTCCTTTTGCAAACCCCTCTCAGATTTATTGTGCAAAATCCGAAGGTTCTATCATGGGTTCTTCATTCGAGGATTCCATATTATTCATACCCGTTCAGGTTAAGGGTTACACCTGAGCCTCATTTCATGAGGTATTTTATCTATACCCATTCAGGTTAAGGGTTACACCTGAGCCTCATTTCATGAGGTATTTTATCCATACCCGTTCAGGTTAAGGGTTATACCTGAGCCTCACTTCATGAGGTATTTTATCCATGCCTATTTAGATTAAGGGTTACACCTGATCCTCATTCCATAAGATATTTTATCCATGCTCATTCAGGTTAAGGGTTACATTTGAGCCTCACTTCGTGAGAAATTTTATCCATGCTCGTTCAGGTTAAGGGTTACACCTGAATTTCACTTCATGAGGTATTTTATCCATGCCCGTTCAGGTTAAGGGTTACACCTGAGCCTCCTCCGCGAGGTATCTTCCTCCCATTCAGGTAAGGGTCAAGCCTACGCCTCATTTCAATGAGGTGAATCTTTCTCTCCATTCTCCATTCCATATCTACCATCATCACCTGAACCAATTCTTTCGTACTTAGTCAGATTCTTCTAACTGGGGCATTTTATAGCCCAAATTTGGTGTATTTTTCTTTGCCACTAAGCTTGGCTTTCAATCGGCTTAGTAGCAAAGAGGAGCATCTGTAAACACCCCAAATTATCCTCATCCATCGTCATGCACCCCTTTTCAGCAGATGCCAATCCCTTTCGAAGTCTAGCCCCAGGTCGATCCAAGTTTAGGAGTTATTTCACCTTTTTTGTCAAAAAAATACCATTTTACCCCTAGGTAACCTTAGATCTCAGTCAGTCGGAGTCAACCAAGCTCATTTTTAAGTTTAGAACAGTTAAAATGTCAGTCATTTTTATCTCTTTAGAGCCCACAATGAGCAAACACTGTTCATTTCTGACCATTTCAGCTAAAATTGGTTTATTTCTTGAGAAATGAGCTCATTTCTAGCTCGAATTCCAGACAATTATTCCTGAGTCAGTCAATCCTAGTCGAACCTATTCTTCTGAGTCTAATCTGAGCTCACCAGGAGTCCAAGTGGCCCAAATCCAATTCAATTCCATTTCCCATAGTCTAGGAGTCCATTCTAGCCCATTTCAGCTCATTTTAGTTAAGGTTGAGCTAAATCTAGTCAGTTGAGCTAGTGTTTGAGCTCCAAAATTAGTTCACACCAATATTTATGACCTTTATTCTAGATCAAATTCAGTATATTCCTGTCACCCACTTCACTCCAGTGGTCATTTCTCACCATTTCTCTGATAATTGTACCATTTCTTAATCATTCATTCAGAGAGTTTGTTTGAGTCAGTGTCATTTTAGTTCACCTGAGTTCAAAAAACCTAGTATTCAGTGTAAACCAATCAAGATCAATTCAAACCAGTTCTCCAGTGTCACTCCTTGCCCTACAGGGGCAAAATTATTTCTCGAATCATTCTTGTCCAGAACTTTATTTTATCATTCCCCCAGTTGGTACAACCACTAATCGAAGCTCGGATCAGTTCCCTTCCTAAAAATTTTAGTTATATCTGAGACCTAATTCACATTTAGATCAGATCCAATATCAGGTCTGATGTTCAATCATTAATTTTTGCCTTCGAACATGAATATCCAATTCTTTGTCCTTGCCAGGGGTCTGGGACTTTAAATCCCTCATTCAGGGTTTATCATTTTGTCATTTTGTAATCATTTTATATCATTTCATGTTATTTCATATTATTTCATATTATTTCATATCATTTCATGTCATTTCACGTCATTTCTTGTTATTTCATATCATTTTATTGCATTGCATGTCATTTTTGAGGTCCAATACTCTGGTTTTTCAAAATATCAAATCCAGATTCGAGCTTTAAAACTTTAATTTGAAATAAATTTCAAAAACTTGGGTTTTAAATTGACATTTGGCCAACCCTCAGAGCTCTACATTCCTTATTTCAAAAATATTTTGCTTAGAAAAATGAACTGGGTTTGTTTTAAACCTGATTTTTAAACCAATTTCTAATTTTTATCAACTTTCTTCAAGTGGGGCCCGCCCTACAGGGGCGCAAACCGTAATTTTTCATTTTATTATCCAATTCCATTTCATTTCCATGTTTGACATGTTTCAAAAATACAAAAATGTTAGTGAATCTAGGAGTCCTTTTGAAGTTTTTCAAAAAAAATCGTTTTGAACCCCTTTATTTTCAAGTTTTTAAAATCATTTTCTGAAAAATCAAATGGGGCCTACCATAGGTGGTGCACCACATTTGAAGATTTTTAGGCTAGTTTAGGTTGAGTTAGTGTTTCACTCAAATTAGAAGTTTTGAAAAACTCAAAATTGATTTTAAAACTCCATTTTTACTTTAGTATTTAACTTTGGTTTTTCACTTTTAATTAGAATTTTAAAAACCAAATGTGGGCCCACATTAGGTGGTGCCACATTTGAGATTTTCAGAGGTTAATTAGGATTCAATTAGGTTTAATTAGGATTAATTAGTTAGAGTTTTGTTGAGGTTAAAATTTCAAGAAAAAATCGCCCCTTTTAGTTTTGGATTTTTTTGAAACTCTTTAAAACAAATCCAACTCTCTTAATTAGTTTTTTTAAAAAACTAAAAATACCCACCATGGGGATTTCGACCAGCATGGGTTCTCTCCCTCTCTAGCTCTTCTTCTTCCTCCTCCAGTAGCCTCCATTGAAGACCTGAGAGGTAAATCTTCCTTCTCTCTTTTGATTATTTACTTTTTTTATTTTCCATTAAAATCCCTATTGCAGCCCCCTTTGTTAGAATCTTTTTTATATTTCCTTTCAAGAACCCGTGATCCATGGTTCAAGATGATGATCTACTGATCATTCATAATGGTTTGCATGATTTTGATCCGTTATAATCATTGAAAATTTGATTATTATGCTAAATGCCCAAAAAAGATCAAGATTCAGCCTTTTTATAGGTTGAATCTCTCTTTTAATGGATAAATCGAAATCTCAGCCATGCTTCCCTATTTTTTTTTTGTTTATTTCATCATATTCATGTCTTCTTTAATTGTTAAAGCATCAAATCATGATTCATTGCATTATTTGGATATTTTTTTATATTTTTAGAATGAATAATCAATTTTATTTCATTCTAGGGTTTTAGATTCAATATTTGTAATTCTGCCCGTTTGTTAATGTAATTATTTTTCTAGTTTATATTTTTCAATAAAATCTGATTTTTTTATAGAAAAATCATGCATATGCCTATAGTGTTCAATAAAAAAATCAGGATTTTTATGGTCTGTAACCCTATGTTCAAAAATCAAAGTCAGAACCTATTTTCTGAGTCGAAAAAACACTGTAAAAATTCAGGAGCATCTTTCCGAGGTCATATCTCCCCCGTCCAAGATCCGATCGACAATCCGTAAAACAAAGCGTACTACTCATGATGTATACTTCAATTTATAAATTTTTTATAAATTTTTATGCGGATTTCTCTATTTTTTTATCCAACAACAGTGCCTATACTTCTTGAATCGACAGACCCGATTCAGGGCCTTGGTCAACTTGCTAGGATGATTCCTCCCTAACCGAAGATTGTATCGATGATCCGTAAAAAGCCACTGATTCATCATGATGTCAATTTTTTTTGGAATAAGGTTTATAAATTTTCACCATGAATTGCTATTTTTTGAGGCTCACAATTAGAACCTATATTTCTTGAGTGATAATCTTGATTCGAATAATGGTTCAACTTGCCAGAGCGATTTCTCCTTCACCAAAGATCTTTTTACCAATCCATAAAAAGGGTTCTCCTCTTTATGATTTCTGGTTTGCTATATTTTCCTGAGACCAAAACCAAATCTTTCTGTTCTACCTTGTTATGCATAAACTGGAATCAAGTGTGTATTGCCGGATGCGTATCTCCCTAACCGGACATCATATTCCAAATATGTAAATAAGGTTATCTTTATTAATATAGCTAGTATCTCTCTGTCAAATTTTATAAATTTTTATAGTTGTTTGATATCCGATTTGGGTCTGACACTGTGATAGATACGTGACCATAGGTAAAATTATATAATTTCCCATTTTTATTTAATTTTCATATCAAAATAATTTTAAAAATTATATTTTTTTATTACATTTTAATTTTAGGGTTATTAGAAGTGCCCTTGTCAATTTTTATAAATTTTAAAATTCATTTGATGCATTATTTAGTTATTTCATAAAAACAGGACGCCCGCGAAATTCTAATTCAATCGAAACACGGACAAAAATCAATTTTCTTCCAATATTTCATTTTTTCATGAAAAGTATCATATTTTCAGGATTTGATCATGTTTATAATCATATCAGAGTGCCCTCCACCCAATTTGGCTTTGTTTTGAATCCGTTTGATCCCCAGATTAAGCGTTTTACCAAAATCTTTTCTGAGAAACCCTATTTTACAATAAAAGTCAAATTTCAAAAGTATTTTAGTCATTTTTTTCCAAATTTTGAATTTCAAAGTTGTTTATTCTCATTATTCATTTAAGTCTGCATTATCCTTTATTATGTTTATTTCAGGAAAGCATAGAAAAGGGCTTATATCTGGATAAACTCCTCAATTTCTAGATATTGTTGGATAAATTCAGAAAAGATGACATTTTTGCTACTAATGGGTTTGTTAATTTTGCAGGAAGGCTCAAGATTAAATTATCTTTATTTTCTCCTTTTTTTCATTTATTTTCATTCAATTATTGATGTAAAATGTAAATGTAACCTTTGGAATAAGAATTTACTTTTCTGCTTAGATTAGGGCTGCATTGCATATAGGTTATTTCAATAATATTAATCGTGTGATGGATGATGATTCATGCATATTCAAATTCATAATGGTCTACACGAATGACACGTGCACTCGCTTTCAAGGAGTTAATAAACTCGATGGAGTTCATATTTGTGACCATAGTTAAAATATGAACAATATCCAGATTTATCATCTTCTTTTAAGCCACAAACAACCTACACTCTGAGGCTATTTTCAGAAATTATAGCATGTTTTTAAAACTTTTCTAAGTATTTTTCCCTTTTAGAATCAAATAATCTATATTCAATACACATTCGTGGTCATAGTCAGGGATATGTGGTGAATATATTTCATCTAAATTTTATAAGGCACACAAATCTTTTTATCAATGATTTTCCTCAAATTCTTAAAAACATATTTTTTAAAATTGCATTCATGCATCATTTAGATTGCATTATGAAAATATTTCATAGGGCCACACGCCCATCTTTGTTGAGTCATTTCACAAATCCATTTCAGAGAAATCAATTTTCTCAAAGTCATTATGGTTTTTCCTCAAAATTGATTTTCTCAAAATTATCCAACTTTTTTTCTTCAAAAATTGATTTTATCATAATAGTTTCCCCTTTTAAATACTTCTCTAAATTCAATTCATGATTTCTTAGTTCAAACTCAAAGAAATCAAACTTCTCAAAATTTACTCAAGTTTTCATCAGAAATCGATTTTCTCAAAACATCAGAATTTCTTCAAAAATCAATTTTCCATCTCTTTAAAATACTTTCTCAATGCAATTCATGATTTTTAAAGTGTCCTCTTTTTCAAGTATTTTAAGCATACATCATGTTTTCAATCTGCATCTTCAAAGTTCATAGCACATGCTTGATTCTTTGTGTATTTAAGAAATAGAACATCGACTTAGACAATTGAGTAAAGCAAAGCACATGATTGATCTTTGGTTCGATTACCCCTGGTTATGGCACCAGAAATGGTTGAACCTCGTACCGACAGACGAGTTCCATTCCTCAGAATTTTTCGCATTTTAAAACGGAGGCGAGTTATTTTCAAAACTTTTTTAAAAGGTCAGTTTGACTTGCAAAAGTAAAATTTTGTGATGATAACATGAACTTGAATGTACCTAAATATATTGAGTTAATAGGATATGGATCCATATTTCATCTAAAAATGAATTAGAAAATATATTGGCCGATATAGAATATGGAACTGTTTTGATTAAGGTTTTATCTGGATAGTATCAAGACCGGATATGGGATCTAATAATAACATGATCTATATGGGTCCTGGTTTGACCTAGATAGATTCAGATAAGTATGATGTTGGATGTGTGATGTGAATCCATAATATAGATTGTGTTGAACTTGATAGATAACATCTTAAGTCGGTTTTGGATATGGGCTTATACAAATTCAATGAATTTGGATCTAGATTTTTTTAGTAGATTCGGTAATAGATTTGAACTTATATGTTAAAAAGTTTGTTGTTTGATTAAAGCCTTAGAATTGACATGTCATGTTTGACATATTTAAATGATAATGGGATAACTTTCATAGAATTTAAATCTGGATATATCGATGTAAAATGATTAGGTGATAATTAACTTGATAAGAATTTCAGCATGTTGCATGTGCTGATGATGCATATGGATAGTGAGAGTACGAGCTATGGTGAAAGTTTGAAAGGTGGAAATATTTATTGTGTTTGGAAAATCATATTTAATCATGGATCTATAACTTGATAAAATTTATAGTACTTCACTATTGTGCATGTGGACTTTGTACAAGGTTATTAGCAATTATAATGTCCTATAGTATGGTCATAGAAGAGCAATATGAAACCTCATGACTATGTGAGACCCACATTATGATGTATTTACTTTACTCTAGAACTGTGGACTATGTAGTTGACTATGCAGTGAATGGTGAATACTGGAAATAAATTATTGCATATTAAGGGTTATGATGAAAATTATGACATGATGAGAAACCCATATAGTTATGTGAAATGAGTGCATAAAAAGATCATGATAAAAAATCAATATAGCTTGTGCATAGTCTCATGAAAGAAAAATTCAGGTAGTGTATGTAAAACCTCATGATGTCATGGCTAAACCCCTATTATATGTGAAAAAGTATCACGGTTCATATGATGATGGGAAAACCACCTGATTATGTGGGAAATAACCCATATCATGTGTTAAAACCTTGTATTTGAAATTGAACGTGGAAAAAATTACATGATTATGTGAGAAATAACCCATAACATGTGAAAAAGGCATCATTGATACCCAAGAAATTGTGTATGATTATTTGGTGCATGTTTTATCATAAAATGTTATATATGATACACCAGTTATGATACAATATGAGTGTTCGCCTCATATGACTAAGTGAGAGATGTTGGATCTTGAATTTAGATCCAGTGTGGTTATAGGATCTCACCTCAGAATCCCAAAAGCCACAAGATTGGTGTGCTCATTAAGCCAAATTATGAAATATGATTATATGGCTTTATGGGTTGTATGTAACCTAAAATGGATGATTATGGAGGGGGTTATTGGATTTTATTGAACACTATCTCCAATTAGTGGTGGATTAAATTTCGTAAGAATTATAAATGAAGACCATAACCATGGCAGTTCACAATATTCTTTGTGCTTAGTTAGAGGATTGTAGAGAGCTCCATAATTAGAGATGAGCTTAAATAGCTCAATTAAGAGAGTTTGTATTTTCACATAGATGAGGTTTGAATTCTCTTTCTAGCACTTGCCCCCATTAGTTTCAATGACTCCATCCATACCGGAATTCGGAACTATTAGGTTCAACACTGCTCACTGAAAGTTCTTCGTGAAAGAGTCAATATCAATTAATTTGCCTTCCAAATAATCAGAAACCCCCATGAAAAAAATCTGTCCATAACTCCATTGATAGGTCTGGTAGCCACACAAGAATAGCGCTTGTAACATCTAACTTCCTTGTCATCCCCAGCTTCCTAAGAATTCATTATCAGGGTCTTACCAGCAACCTTCCACACTCCTCCCATGCGCACATACTCCAGATCTTGCTGGCTATGGATGTGGATTAGAAAAAATCCATGCTTACCCATTGTGCAGGTTGTGCCATAGGTGGTTCAACTGCTCGAATATAAACATAAACTCCATTCGTTTATATTTTCTCCTCCCGAGAAACCCACCCATATCCAATTTTTCATTAAGTGATGCTGGTATCAGGTTCCAATTCGGGTCCAATCGAATTTTTCATTAAAAAAAACCATACCCAGTACTGATAAGAATTACATAAACCAGACCTGGTCCATACCAGTAAAATAATATTTTTTTAGGTTTTTTACATTGAAAAACTGCAGATCCTAATTGAACTAATAAACTATATCCGATCCATTTAATAATCAGACCTCACGGGTTTGACGTGGATAATTATTTGGATTCTTTTCTTTGTAACCAAACCCTGACCCTATAGGATTCAGTACGGGTCGGGATCTGTTGACACCCTTAATTAAATGAATACATTGACTTTTGAGAGCAATTGCAATGATAGGAGCTGAACACCTATAAGGTGCTTGACCCCAAGCCAGGGAGGGCCACCTAGTGGCTGCCCCCTCCATTAAGAGGGGCACACCTCCCCCCAATTGAAAAGGGCGGAACCAGTTGTAGGTGTTCCGCTCAAGATTTCTTTGAGGGCGTGTTTGATGTGCAGGACATGCTTGGGCTGGGAACAGATCTGTTCCTGCCAGAGCATTGTCCGGCGTTTGATACGGCAGGCAGCTGCATCAGAACAGGACGCAGTGCGCCCTGTGCAGACAGTTTAGAAAGCATCTACACAGGATGAGCGAGTCGCACCCCACCTGCCCGTCCAGGACAAACACAAAGGTGCGTCGTTTGTCCTGGGAGCCAAACACAGCCTGAACGTCACTTATACTTTATATATATATATATATATATATATATATATATATATATATATATTTTATGACGAGGACCCCCACTGAATCAAGGAAAACACTGTGTGGGGCCGCACGATCACCCTCCCTTCAGTGGCCCACCATTGAAAGCTCGGACATACCATTGCTTTTACTTATGCAGGGAATATTCTTAGGTAAATTTCAGTATAATAATGGTCAGATCAAGGAACGGATGGTGCAGATTGGCTTGTGCATGAATCTCATAAACGTCTACGCAGTGATGGAGATAAGGATACAATACAGCCCCTCGCCCAGCGAGTGGTAAAAGATGTACAGAGTGAATTGCATTGCCCGGGTGGCCGAGAAACGAGGTTGGCTAAGAGCCTGTTTGGAATCTGTAGCTGGGACGGGCGTTTATGCATTTGAAGAAGTGGCAGCTGCCAAATCCTTGATTTAGTGTAAATACAAAGGAGAAAGGGCCTCACCTCTCATCCCAAATGCATAAACGCTCATCCTAGTACAGAGATTCCAAACAGGACCACCAAAATAGTTTGATCATGATTTTACCTAGGACAACCAATTGCATAAACGCCCGTCCCAGCGCCGAGATTCCAAACAGGCCCTAATTGCTGTTGGTAAGAACGAAACATTATGATTATTATTAACTATCGAGAAAACTGTGGATTTGCAAGCCATGACATACTGAGGTAGCATCCACACACACACACACACACACACACACACACATATATATATATATATATATATATATATATATATATATATATATATATATATATATATATATATATATATATATATATATATATAGGGGGAGTTGGGGGGGGGGGTGTGGGGGTGGGAGGGGGGCAGGACTGGGCTGTAGCCCGAAACAGTTAATTTTTTTTTTTTTTAAAAGCCCAGTCCTAGTGCAACCCTGATTCCATATGAAATAGATTTTTATCCATTTTTTTAGCTCAGTCCTAGCCCAACCCAGCCCAGCCCTGACTTCAGCAAATAGTTTGATTTGTCCATATGAAATAGATTTTTATTAATAATTGTAGCCATTTTTTATTTTGTCTCAAAAAAAAATTGGGGGCCGCTGCCCCGAACCGCCGACTATCGCACCAATTTTTTTTCCTACACACCTGTTTCCCCCCCCCCCTCACATGAATCCTAGCTAAGCCACTGTATATATATATATATATATATATATGAAAGTAAGAGGCACACAGTCGACTGCCGCAGTAGCCAGTATGGCTAGTAGGGTGATTGTAAACAGTTGAAGACCATGGAAACCGCGCCACCCCCCACCCACCCACCCCACCGGACCCACACACACCACGTGGTGTACAGGTCTGATCATAGCTTTTAGAGATTAGCAGGGTGGTCGTGAGCCCCATCTAGGGTTTTCCCTTGCTTGGGTGAGGGTTCCTTGTCATAAAAAAAAAATATGAGAAACTGGTCAAGGAGTTGGCTTCTCCAATGACTTCTGTAAAATATGTCATCTCGCTTGTTTCCAGCAATGTTTCGGGAGCAACACCTTGCCCCCTCCTTGCGTCCACACGGGCGAAAGTGTGAATGTGAGTCGTAAGCATGGCTCGGTCTGGGAGCCTGTTTTTGTCAAATGAAATGCCATATTCAGAACTTGAGGACTTTTGAGATTTGGCATTTGGCAAATCAAAATCCTCACCTGTCAGTAACCCGATCTCAAGTCTAACTTTGAAAAGACTTGGGCACTGTCCAACTGATCGAACAAGTCTATTATTAGTGGCAATGGGTACTTGTTCTTTAGCGTGACCTTGTTTAGCGCACGATAATTCAAACACAATCACTTAGAATCGTCAAGTTTCATTTGAAATAGGACTGGTACGCTAAATGAGGCTTTCAATAGATGAACGATGTATGCATCCAACATCTCATCTAGCTACCTGCGCAGCTCTTTCAGCTCAATTGGCCCCATGCAGTATGAAACCATTGTGGTAGGCTTCACTCTCAGGGTCAACTCAATCTTATAGTCGACATCGTGTCTTGGTGGTAGACGCTTCAACAATTCTGGAAGCATCACCTCCTGAAACTCCATCAACGGTGGGGCTAGGGTTGGCGGCACTGCTGCTTGCACCTTCCCTTCTTCTACATGCACAACAACTAAGAATGTCTGCTCCCCACGCTTGACACTCTTCTTCAACTGCATTGCCGACAACGCTGAAGTCTTGCCTTTCTGATTAAGGCACTGAACTGTGTGTGACAAGTTTGACCCCATAATCGTCAATGAGTTAAACTTTGGCAGCATCATCATATTCTGGCTGCACAGAAACTCCATACCCAAAATCATCTTAAAATCGTCCAAGGGCACCATAGAGAAGTTGGCCTTGCCGGCCCAACTCCCAATTTGGATAGCCATATCCCTTGCTTCACCAAAGATAGGCTTAGCCTCAGAGTTCACCATTTTAATGGTTTTTTTCTTTGGCCCGGGCTTCAAGCCCAACCGCTCTGCCTCTTCCCGCGAGACAAAATTGTGTGTAGCCCCAGAGTCTACCATTGCTGAAGTAGACTTTTCATTCATAATAATTTCTAGGTACATAAGTTCCTTACTAACCTCCATGTTTTCAGCTGTGCAACTTTTAACTGCGTTAATCGATCGCATGCCCCCTATCCTTGGTTGCATGGTCTCAATATCACTGTATTCTACCTGTGCTGCATTGACTTGCTCATCGTCCTTCACAAGTCGCTTTGGGCATTGCCTTGCGATATGTCTATCCCCACAAAACCAACAAGTAACAACTGCTCCCTTATTGTTGTTGTTACATTTCTTGAAGTTCTGTTTCTTATCAAATTGGTGGGATGTCAATGCCTCACCTTTGTTGTCGCATCGCTCATTCTTCTTGCCTCCGTGGTCAGGATTCTTTCTGATCTTTGTTGATGGGGTGAAGGGCTTGCACTGAGTGTCAGCTAAGTGCTCAGTCGTTACATATGCATCTTCCAAAGTACTGAGGTTGCTTCTTTTCACTTTGGACTGTGCCCATAGCTGAAGTCTCACAATGAACCAATTGAGCTTGTCCTCATCCGGCATGTTAGGCACCTCTAGCATAAGCTTCTGGAACGTTCTGACATAGTCTTGCAATAAACTAGCATGTTTATGATTCACCACCATTCGGTAAGCCTATCTTTGTGTATTTCTCTGCATGAAGTAGTTGCGTAGATCCATTTTGTAGTCGTCAAAGGTGTATATCATGCATTGGCCCCTCTCCATGTCATTGCGCTTCTGCCTCCACCAACCGATAACATCTTCGTCCAGTAGGGCTGCTGCAACCTTGATCCTGATATCTTCAAGCGCCATATTCTGAATATCCAAGTAGTCTTCTACTTGGAACAAGAAGTTCTTAATAGCCTTGTTGTCATGAGAACCATTGAACTTTGCTGGTCTTGGTACATCAATCCTTGATGGCCTCTCATCATTTCCCCCATTTAGGGTCACTGTTCGCTGCAATGTGTGGTTCTTCAACTGAAGCTCCCCTACTTCAGTCTATAAGTTGGTCACTGTTGTCGTCAACGAAGTGACATGTTCCACCAGTAGGATCACCTGCTTTTGCACACTCGCCAACACATCATTCAGTCCACCGAATAATTCAACTACGTGTGAAATCACTTTTTTGTGCGAAGTCACAACTTCCACCAGCCCGTTGACAGTTGCAACCACCTGCTCTTGGCCCCAAGGTGAACCCATCTCCTCAGTTTTGGCAATTGTCTTTCCTTTGGTGTTACACAAGTTTTGATAAGGTGCCACGATATATTGCTCACAAATCGTAGCTCGTCGGTGCGTCTGTCGACACCAACTCTGGAGTCCCTTTCTCAGCACAAGAATGGGCTATGGTACCACTTGTCATGAGCTTATTTCTTTCAATAGGCCAGTGCGATGCAATGATCCTTATCTCCGCAAGCCTACTTATCGCTCGCTTGCCAGTCACGAAAGCTTGTAATCAGAGTGCAAGAGAGCATGAGAGAATAAAGGGAGAAGAATTGCAATCACAAGAAACAATCACAATGAGGGTGAACAAAAGAAAGGTCAACACATTTAATTCATTCACAATTTAGCCCGTAGGCCTCTTATAGTTCAAGTATATGGGCTGCCCCTTCGGGGTATTGATTAATCTGAACTGGGCAACTTACATCAGACTTAACGAAAGCAAAATAGACTCTAGATGCAACTTTACAATGTAAGTCACAAGGGAACAATATGTTTAACTTATATTATTGTATTTAAGAGTTGAGATGATGATGCCTCACTGTAAATATTATGTTGTATTCTAAAGAAGGACTAGAGGCATCTATGACTCTTGAAAGACATGTTAACTATAAGTGCACAGATATAGTGGGGGTAGTGTATAAATTATTCACCAACTTTAAAGAAGTTGATAGCCTATTGCAGGAGTAATGGTGAAGATAATGTGAGTGAAACATGAGGTATAGCAGCGAGAGGTGCACCCAGAAGTGACTACAATGTTCGAGGAGATGCTAAAATTTTTTTTATAGTATTACTCTTTCTGGTTTTTTATTTTTTCTAGTATTTTGATGTATTTTTGTGCTAGAGTAATGTACACTTTTTTGGGATGTGGTGGGTGGTTGACATACTATAATACTCTCTCACATATCATTGTTATATTGTTTCATTGATAACATTTTGGCTTTTTGTATACTCTGATACTCTCTTATATACATGATTTTGAATACATGAATGCATGTATTTGCAAGTTTATAAAGGATTGAATGAATGATATTCTTTTATATATTTTATTTTGAATACATGAATGTATGGATGAGCAGGTTTATTTTGAATGAAAGAAGTGAATACATGTATGAGTATGTTCATTTTGAAATGAATAAATGTATGAGTAGATTCATTTCAAATAAATAAAAAAATGAATGATTGTATGAGCAAGTTCGTTTTTTAATAAATGAAATGAATATAATAAGCAAGTTTATTTTTGAATGAATAAATGTATGAATGCAAATATTCATTTTGAATAAATGAATGAATGATTGTATGAGCATGTTCATTTTGAACAAAAGACATGAATGTATGTATAAAATTGTTTGTTCATTTTTTAATAAATGCATGAATAATTGTATGAGCATGTTTATTTTTTAATGAATTGAATGAATGATTGCATGAGCAAGTTCATTTTTTTAATGAATAAAATGAATATATGTATGAGCATGTTAATTTTTAAATAAACAAATGAATGATTCTATGACAAGGTTCATTTTGAATAAAAATATGAATATATATATATATGAGTAGATTCATTTACGTTTTAATAAATACATGAATAATTGTATAAGCAGGTTCATTTTTTAATGAATAGAATGAATGATTGTATGAGGAGATTCATTTTTTAGTGAATGAAATGAATATATGTATGAGCATGTTTATTTTTTTAATGAATGTATGGATGAACAAGTTTATTTTGAATAAAAGACATGAATATATGTATGACGATGTTCATTCATTTCTTCATACATACATGAATGATTATATGAGCATATTTATTTTTTAATAAATGAAATGAATGAATGAATGCATGAGCAAGTTTATTTTTTAATGAATGAATGAATATGTATGAGCATATTTATTTTTGAATGACTGAATGCATGAGCATGTTCATTTTGAATGAATAAATAAATATATGTATATGGATCTAATTCAGGATCCATATTTAGGTCAAAAAATTATTATTTTTTGACATATGTTCATAATTAGATACAATATGATAACAATTATAACATTTGTATATAAAAAATATGATTGCCTATTTATTTTATATAAGTTTTATACTTTTTTGGTATTTGGATCTATTCTAAGATTCATATCCGAGGCAAAAATTCATGATTTTTTGACATATGTTCATAATTGGATTCAATATGATACCAATTATCACATTTGTGTATAAAAAATATTGTTGCATAATATAAGTTTTTATACTTTTTTGGTATTTGAATTTAATTTGAGATCCATATTTAAGGCTAAAATCCATAATAAACATATCAAAATACTCATATGGTGGGACATATCAGGTCGTACAATAAAAAACAAAGTTATCTGTCCCATTATCTATGTGTGTCAAAGCTGTTCGCACAACATAAATCAAACAATGGACATAAGAAACACAACTTTCGTGTACAGTGCATCGTTGAATGGAGGACAATTGTTACAGCTCTATTTGTTCTCTTCTATTTTTTTCAGTTCAATCTTGGACAAGCCATCAAACACACTATATACGGAAACCATTTGTAGGACCATATGCTTTGGTGAGTAGGAACATGAACCACATCATTCCTAATACTTTGGGAACATAAAATTTAGCATTTAGGAACAGTTTTGGCCGTTCCTAAAAGGCATATTTGTTCCAGCAGGCTGAACTAACAAAGACCATCATTTCTTAGAGCCTGTTTGGAATCTCGGCTCTGAGATGGGCATTTATGCATTTGGTGGTCCCGAGTAAAATCTTGGTCAAACTACTTTAGTGGTCTTGACTCCTGTTTGGATTCTTGGTGCTGGGATGGACGTTTATGCATTTGGGACGAGAAGTGAGTGAGGCCTTTCTCCTTTGTATTTACATTAAATCATGGATTTGACAGCTGCCACTTCTTCAAATGCATAAACTCCATAAACGCCCATCCAAGCTATCCAAATTTGGAAAACGAGAGAGAGAGAGAGAGAGAGAGAGAGAGAGTTTTGAAATCAGAACCTTTTGAACGACACAATCTCATTTGAAATCAGAACCTTTTGAACGACACAATCTCATCACTACGGCCCCCACCCTACTTGATCGTTCAACTCTTTGGATTTACTCTGTGTACAAAAATAAGCTCAGGTTCCAAAATCCCCTTTGGGATCTCAGAAGTAGGTAACCAACCACGATTTTTGGGCCAAGAGACCACCAAACGTAAATACTTTCAGTCACCTGATTTTTTCCCCAAACCATAAACCAAGAAATTTCATCAAAAGAGAAAATCTAAAACCCTAATATAGAGAACCAAAAGGGAAAAACCCCAACAAATTGCCCCAATCTACAGAGACTAATTGAACCAAAAAATAAATCAGGAATTCCCAACTTAGAAAAAGAAATTGGGTAAATAGGAAAACAAAAACCCCAACAAACCCAAAACCATTGGAAAAGGAGCAGCTGGCCGGCAGACCCCCCGGAGAGAAAGCGCTCGCCAGAAGGTGTCTCGAAGAAGAGAAGGTGCTTGCCAGAGTTTGCTGCTTGAAGAAGGGAATTCGTAAAGGGTGGGTAACACTGGGTAGGGCGAACTCAAGACATGGACAATTTTAACTTTTTACAGGCCATTTAACCATGGTCGGTCTTTGTACATGGTTAACTTAACTTTCAGTTGACAGAAAGACAAACTTGTCCTAATGTCTTAAAACCCCAAGGACGGTTTTGATGTTGGCAATAAGGGAGGGATGCATTTGTCAATGGCTCATATGTTAGGGATGGATATGAAAAAACCCTAAAAGAAAAGGAACCAAGCATTTTTAGACCAAACATGGGCAAGCAAGATGAAGATGAGCAGCCGACTGTTATCGGATGTGCTATAGGTATTCCAGCTATAGTAAGATTATCTCTAGATAATAGTTATCATCATACCCAGCTTTGTATTCTCCTTTTTGGGCCATCCTTTTTTGTTAAGTTGTTGAGTTTGTTATTCTTGGCCTTATCACCTCATTGTGAGAGGTTCTTATATAAGCTTGTAATGGCTACGGCAAAATCATCAGAATAAAAAGCCAGTCCTGTTCTCCTCGTGGATGTAGGTTGTTTGCAAACACCGACAACATAAAAAAAAAAAAATCCATTTAGACACGAGGGAGCTCAGTTCTTCTGCCAACAACGGGTCTAGATGTGTTCAGCCAGCTTCCCACTGAAGTTTAACTCCCCCCAAGGCACATGCACCAAGAATTTCATGAAACCACACTCCCATAGCAAATGCTGAATTGATTCCTCTTACCCCTGTATTGATAGCTGATCATGTAGTAATTGGGAGAATTGGAGTGAAATGAAAGGAAAATCAGCTATGACAGAGTGGTGAGAATTGAAAGAGAAGGAAGAGATTCTATTTTATTTTTTTTGAAAGGCAAGATTGGTTTAGGCAGACCCACAACGTACCACTGGGTTTTGAAACTGCAATATCCCACCATAAGGATATGTGCACCGACAGCTCCAACCGGAGCCCCGGTTGGTAAGAGATGGAGAGAATTCTCAAAAGAGATAAACTCTAATGAGCAAAATCTTAAAGCTCAAAGAAGACGAACTAATTCCACTCTAAGAGACTAGACAGGCAAGTGGAATGAGTTCACATTAAGAAACAGAGTCAAGCATAATGAAACCACTGGGTTTTGAAACTGCAATGTCCCACCACAAGGAGATGTGCACTAACAGCTCCTATCGAACCAACAGGAGCCCCTGTTGGTAAGAGATGGAAAGAACTCTCAAAAGAGATAACTCTAATAAGCAAAAGCTCAAAGAAGACATGAGCCAATTCCAATCTACGAGACTAGACAGGCCAAGTGAAATGAAAACAGAGCCAAGACTAAAATATCCCTCACAATACCCCATGTTACCCACCACACCTTCCATGGATCCAAATACGTGTGAGAAGATCCACTTGATAACCTGCCCAATACAAGAAAAGACGCAAAAATAGTATGATATCATGTACATTTTTACATTGGCTTGCCAAATGAAAGCCTCTTTTGAAGATAAACCTCTGTTTTATTCCCGTCCTGTAACACCGTCCATGCCAAGACAGAACCTCTCGGTGGCAGAGCACACCCCCAAAGCGTTCCCTTCAGAAACCAGACAACTGCGGGAGTGCACAAAGAACTGTAGCAAGAAGCAACTGAGAACTTACCCTCCCAAGAGAATTTCCACTACAGATTGTCGCTTTCTGCCGATGGGTTAATCTGTGATAAAAACTGCATGGCATCAAGATCATTTCATTTATTCACCTACCCCAAGAAATTGAAAACCTCCTCATGTTTGTAATCTTTATGTGCTTGCAAAGTCCTGATTTATTGACGTAAGTGTATAAATGAAATGATCTTGAAGATTGTTTGGTTTGTGAATATTGGAGCCTTGTGAGCAAGTATCTATTTTAGGAGTTCCTCAAAGATGCAGCAACAAATGTAAGTCATTGGAAGTGTGCTTGATGCTTGATGCTTGATGCTTGAGTCCCTCCATTCTTCTAACTAGAACTTCTTTCTTTAAATTAACAATACAAACAGCTATTAGCAGTATGTAGATCACCAGAACATCTGATAGGATTAGAATTAGCAAGAAATCAGAACAACATATAACCTTAACAGAAGCAGCAAGTCTCTGATCTCCATAAAAGAGAGAAAAGAACTTACTCAATTTTAATTTACAAAGAAATAAAAATATTGCTCCGATTGGGTCATGTTGTTGGGCGGTGGGCTTGAGGCTATACATGCCCATGACTAGCTGTACCACCATAACTTAGGTTCACACTTGATCTTCATAGATCTAAGCTCCAAATGCAAAATCTAACCTTAAGATAATGTGTAGCATGTTTTATTTACCATTTTTATATTTTAAAGTTAACTCAAATATGATGTTTTATAATATTTCTAGACCATCCTTATTTTCATGAATTGCGAGCCATTGATTTCTCACCATCTCACAAATAAAATCTTGTGTAATAATAAAATGATAAAACCTTTTATCATAATAAATAAACCATGCTAAACACATCCACAAGCTTAGATCTACCACTTGATGGCTAGATTCATATAGGAGTGTGTACCACTTATGGTATCATGGTACAAAACCACTATATATATAGGTAATATTTGCTACCCTCTTAGGTAAGGAACCTTCTAGTGAAAAGATATAATATTTTTACCTTTTTCAGTTTTTTTGTACACCTGACTGTCTAGATCATTTTTGTTTCCGTTGTATATGTCAGGTTTTACTTGGGATAAAAAATCAACGCCCTACAATGTACCAAATTTTCAAACCTAAAAAAACATGTTTTTTATGTCTAAAAGCTATGATCCAAGAGTTTATTCTTACTATTTTGACCATGCTTACTACATTTATGAGGTTAGAACCCCTATGAGTTTTAAATAGAGGTTCCTTACCCACGAGGGTGGCAAATGCTTATATATATATATATATGGTTGTTGGTACTGTACACACTTGATTTACATAGATTTAAGCCCCAAACACAAATTCTAACCTTTGGATGATGATTAACATGTGCTATTTAATATTTTCATGTGTTAAAGTTGACTTAAATATGATGTTTTATATCATTTCTAAACCACTTATATTTTTATGAATTGTGAGCTATTGATTTTCACTATTTCAAAAATGAATCTCATGGTGTATTAAACATGATAAATTAAGCCTTCTAACATATTAAGTAGACAATGCTAAACAAATCTCTATGATCATATTTACCGTTTGGTATCGTGTGTACCACCATAAGGTATCATGGTACAAAACCACCTTATATATATATATATATTTTGGTGCAAATATGCATATGGTATCAATGAGTTGAAAGTTATAGGTGCAAATTGTTTTGACTCAATCGAACCCTATATATAAATATGTTCAATATAGTCAATTTATTAGAATTTGAAAACTGGATCATGACTTTTTTGACAAAAAAATACCTTTTTAAGATATAAAAAGATGCATTTATGGCGGTTGAATTTTGAATCATCAAAAGAACCTATACAAGAGACCATGTAGATCATACTTGTATGGTTAGATTCACTTAAAAAGACATGATCCATAAGATATTTTTCCTTTCAACTCATTGATAGCTTATGCACATCCACACCAAAGACACACACAAATAGGCAAGGGGACCATCCAGCCAAAGGAAGGTCCAAAATCTACAACCCATGATAATTGATGGTGTTCCTTATCTAATGATTGAGTTTTTCACCGATCACTCTTTACATATTGAATTTTTATTTCTCATTTAGTGAGTGACATGTTTTGGATTTAGAATTTTCGATGTTTAGATGTGTTTTTGAAAGTGTTAAAAATCAACAGCCCACAATACTTTGTATTGTAAAGTTTCAAATGTATTGTGAGCCATCAATTTTTTAAGTTTTAAAAAACATGTCGATGTGTCGTAAAGTCTTTGTGAAGCATATTTCTTACTAAATAAATTATAAGGAACAAATATATGAGGTATGATTGATGAGATGCTCAAGCATTGGAGAACGGGAGTCATCTGATCGTCGTTGGTCGTAGATTTTGAACCTTCCTTTGGTTGGACGGTCCCCTTTATATATATATATATGTGTGTGTGTGTGTGTGTTTGGAAATCGGGTCAAGTATGTGATTCAAAAAATAGATTCATCTTCAATCTCATCTATTCTTTTATATTTTTAAAAATTTCCCTCTATGAATTCAAGGAAGCCATTGAAAAATATTGTGAATATACAATGACTTACAACCCGGTCTAAAATAGGCACATGGACCTAACAAACAGGTTGTGGGTTTTGTATCAGACCCGGGCCTGACCCGAACCGGGCTTAGGCCTGACCTGATTGGCCAACAGGTCAGGCTTGACCGAAATGACCCGTCAATGGCCAGGTTAAGCCTGTCTACTAAATGGGCCGGGCCAGCCCATTGTCCTGCCCTAGCCACCACCCTTTTGTCCACCCATCTTCTTGTCACTCTCTTTTCGTCATCACCCTTCGTCCTTTTGTCACTATCTCTTTTCTTCTTAATTGAATTGGCTGATTTGCTTTCCTAAAAAATAAAAATTTAAGTTTGAAAGCAAACCTGCCTATATACGACAGCGCCTCTCTCTCATATCTGATGGGTGTGACCATCCATTCATGCATATATAACCACAAGAAAAAACATGACCCACCATGCCAACTCCCTGGTCCTGCTTGCCGCCTTTGTTTGACCACCCTCTGCCGCACTCCACTTCATGGCATGCATGCTTGTGAAGGCCATCAGGCTGGCCGTCCTAATCGAATCTGCATAATTTTAACGAGCAAATCAACATGAACCCAACCCATGACCGATTCCTCGCTTACCTCATCTGCCTGACGTTAACATGTGATGTATGCACTCTTCTGTGAGGAAAAAAAAAAGGGAGTGAAGTGATGTATGGACTCTCTTAGAATCTGAATTATCATAACCGAACTGAAACTCGAATCAAAATGTTAAATCGAGTTGGTTTGAACCAGCTTCCACTCGGCCACTTGATCCAGATGTGACGGTTGATCAAGCCAATCAAGAACGTTGTAACATTATTAGTTCCACTAGTCTCATGCACCCACTTACCGACTCAGCCATAGGCTATAGCGAGAGCAGATCAGGTGATAATCTCACAAGGACCTTATGGTCTTTGTGCATATTGTAGACGGTGAGGATGCCAAATCATTTTCCTAAAAGTGATTTGGCAGATCACCTGATCTGCTCTCATCGATCCAATCACAATCGCTACATGTTAGCTAGCCCGAACCTCCCAATCCATTTGGCAAAAAACATGTTCTGCTCCATTTCTCTGAATGGCACCTACCCAATTCAGTCCGTGGGCCTACCAAAGTTTGATGGGTTCTTGGCATGAATTGCACCTGATCTGCCTTCCTGGAGGAGTTTTGGTATATGATATTCTGGTGCGACCCCCTTGTAAGCCATATTCACTATGCGGATATCAGACGCACCCTTAAAGGGTGTTTGGATGCATGATTTGTGCTGAAAAAATGGAGTAACAGGGGGCATTCTGTTTTTCTCTATGATTAAATATCCCAACCTATCCTATTCTTTCATAAAATTAAAAGAAATATCACGGCTTATCCACATTTTTTCTGGACAAGTTAGCACATCCAAACGCAGAAGAAAACGACATTTTTCTGAAAATCTTTCAAGATTGCGAAAACTGCAGTTTCATTACTGTGGGCCGATATGTTTTATCCGAGTCACTGGTTCCTCACTTTGTTTTGGTGAGCCCACCCACAGCAATGATTGAAAGATAATAAATTTCAAAGACTCGTCTTTTAAATCCTCCCTGGTCCCCCTACCACCAATTTATAAATCCTTTGTACATTTTGGACCAACTCATCTAGCTAGCTAGCACTAGGAGAAGATTGTAGGCCTTTGGATCTATGGACTTTTCCAAGGATATATATATATATATATATATATATATATATATAAGTTCAAGTGTGCTTAATCACCATGTGAACCAGAAGCGCAAAATGGAAACAGGAGAGAGGCAGCAGGAGGAAGAAGTTCGATACCGAGGTGTTCGGAAGAGGCCATGGGGAAAATACGCAGCCGAGATTCGCGACTCGAACCGACGCGGGACAAGGGTGTGGCTGGGGACCTTCAACAATGCAGAGGAAGCTGCTCGTGCATATGATAGGGCTGCATTCCAGATGAGAGGCTCCATGGCCATCCTCAACTTTCCTGACGAATACAAACAGCACCCGCATCAAGATCAATTTTCTTTACCACCATCAACATTATCACTACCACGACCACCATCATCAACATCGGAAACATCCTCTTCCTCCTCCTCCACTGGTCACTGTGGAGGCTATGTGAAAACAGTCTTGGAGTTTGAGTGTTTTGATGACAAGTTGTTAGAAGAGCTTCTTGGCACGAGCGTAGGGGGAGACAAGAACCACCACTGAAGAAAATCGTGTAATACTATTTCTAATTAAGGAAATCTATAAAGTTGTTTTCCTGATCTTCATGAGAAAAAGAATCCTACTTTTTTCTATATTTTCAGAAAATAAAGATCTGGTAGAAGAAAAAACTAAAGGGTGTAATCTTTTCTTTGGTAGAACCAATTAATTAATTGCAGTCGTGTGGTTGCAGGCCAAATTATGATTTTGAGAGAGGATCACATCAGTCGTTCATCTTAAAAATGAATGACACCCATCAAAACACTGAACAAGCCCATTTAAACCATTCCGACCTCATGCCAACATAGTGGCCGTTTGTTTGCATTTTGAATGAATGCCACGTAGCATATAACTGTTCCATTGACTTTTTCAATTTTCAAAATACCTTATCTGCTCCCCTTGGAGAGAGAAAAAGAGAGCCGAACTATAACCATCAACATTATAAAACATGTTCAACCAACATTGAACCTACCGGACAACCAAAAAAGCCCAAGACATGCCAAAAAGCTCTAAAAAGAAGGAAAAAAAAAAGAAATGAAAAAGGAAAAAAGAGAAACAAAAAACAAATACAGTTAGTCGACGAGCATCACCCTGGATCATGAGTGGTCCATGGAGGCAAATTGTGCTATACATCAGGGATGTTAATGCATAGAATGATGTACACGTCCGCCAAAATAAAGTTCACCATTTTGTTCAACACTGCCTGAATATGCCGAAAAATAACGTTGTTGCGAGTCATCCATACGGCCCACCATGATGAGAGAAGCCAAGTTCGCCAAATAATCTGCAATTTATTGCAATGACGAACTGGCTGAGGACCCCATAGCAAATCGTTGGCAAACGATTCCTGGTGCACGCTAACCCCCGGCTTATTCCAAGTCACCTTAAAGATGTTTTGAAAAACAAAGCACTCCCAAAAAAGGTGAAACACAAATTCTTCGGCCGCCTCGCACGACACACATTTACTCGACAGATGAAATCCGATGGATTTAAGAAAGTTGTTAGTCTGCACCCGATCATGTAAGATTAGCCAAGCCAGGAAACATGATCTCGGAGTCAGACCCTTACCCTAGATCAGGCTCGTCGGGAACCGGTCCACCCCCGACGGAAGGAGAACGAGGTACCCTTCTTTTGAGCGAAAAGATTCATTCAGAGCAAAGTTGCGTCCAAAGAACTGAGACTACGAGTCAACATTTCCATTATGTGACAGCACTGCAGACCATGCTTGGATCCATGATCGACGAAGCTTTGACATTGTTCGCTGACGCACGCTTGTGGCCCCCACCAATGATTTCACACCTCTGTATTTAGCTAGAAGCATGTTTGCACATGGGGACCTAGGTTGGTGCACAAGCCAACTCTGCTTCACGACGAGAATCATACTCCTCAGTCGGGGATCCTTGATTCCCAAACCCCCCCTATATAGAGGAAGTCGAAGTGTGTCACACCCTATTAGGTGGCGCTTGTTGTTGAGACCTCGCCCAGACCACCGGAAGTTCGCCGCTACCCAAGCTAGCTTTTTACTAACCCCCATAGGCATCAAGAACATAGACATAAAAAATTCTGGCATAGCAGAAAGAACGTGCTTGATGAGAGTCAGTCTACCCGTGATAGAAAGGTAGGAAGCTTGTCAGCCCGATATTTTATTTTGAACCCTTTGAATAGTAGCGCTCCAGGCTGCCGTTGTTACACGACTGATTTGAAGCGGCAGACCCAGATAAGAAAAGGTGTTTTCT
The DNA here is from genome assembly GCF_984573655.1 of Nuphar pumila. NCBI lineage: Eukaryota > Viridiplantae > Streptophyta > Magnoliopsida > Nymphaeales > Nymphaeaceae > Nuphar > Nuphar pumila. Next base: position 64,549,203 of record NC_143264.1, on the reverse strand, counting down.
GATACCGAGCACCCGAATATCCGTTGGTCCATGTCCAGCATTAACGGAGAGAGAAAAAGAGAGAGGATGTTAACATACATGGACAAGGGAAGAAGTTGGAGAGGCATATTTTTTTGTGCAGTTACATTGCACATAATATGTTAACCGCGTAACAACATAATCCACCCTGTTATTCACACCATTATGGGTCCCACACCTCCTCTCATCATTTTTATTCAAAGGCCATCATTTTTCCTCCAAATTTCTTTAACCACGATACCCACTAACTTTGCATCCCCTTGGTACAGAAGGGTGTTGTGTGTTCTCCCCGAAACACAAATTTGCGTGTTCCAGTGTGTACAGAGGAATATCTTGGGACCCGTGATAATTCATATGCCAATGTTGCCCACAATGATTTTATAATAAAATAACATATAAAAAAGATAGATATGTTTTTGACGAAAATGTCCTCCCGTATGATAGATATGCATTGGACGAAAATGTCCTCCCGCTCCCCGTATGTAGATTTGCATGTTTTGTCTTTGTTTTTAGCTTGTGCTAGATAGAAAACTGGATTCGTTCCTACTTCGTGGAGATAACTATAAATCGAACGATTGGTTCGATCATTGGTGGGCGTCAAAGGGGGATTTGTTGGGCATCTCTTTTTACAGTCTTATCTTCTTCGTCGTTTTTGTTGGAAAAAAACAATGATGCACAAATATTCCAACAAGTGTCATTAAAGTGTGGTGAGTACCTTTCCATGTCATCATGCTATTGTTGAAGAACGTATGTCGTCGTGAGTGTCATTAAGGTATTGTTTTATGTGATCATCATAAAATTTTTCCTCTTGTATTCCTTCTCTTTTCCTTTTTAACCTCTATTTCCCTTTTTGAAGAGGAAAATAAAAGACAGGAAAGAAGAGAGAAGGGAAAAGAAAAGAAAGAAGAGAGATGAACTCTTTTGCGAAGGTCTCACTTGACCTTAATTTTGAAAAGATTTTGAAAGATTACTCGCCTCCGTTTTTGAAATATTTATGGGAAAATGGGAGAGATGGGATTCGCTCGTCGGTATGAGGTTTGACCGTTTCTGGTGCCTTTACCAGAGGTAATCGAACCAAGGATCGAATTTATGCCTTTTGCTTTGCTAAAATATTGTCTAAGAATTTATTCTAGGTTTAGAATGCACAAGGAATCATGCTTGTGTAAATGCAAAAGATGTATGCTCTTTTAAGAAGAATTTGGAAATTTTATTCAAGTGATTTGAAATTATGAACAATATGATGAAGAAATGGTTTTTGAAAGTTGAAGACGGACTTGGAGAAGTTAGATTTTCTAACTTAAGATTTAGAATAGATCTTGAGTTTTGAAATAATCAAAGATTTGAGATGAACCTGAGTTTTGAAGAAGGGAGTTTAGAAAATAAGAATTGAAAGTCAAATATGGACTTCAAAAAATGGATCTAGAATTGAGAGTCATGATGGAATTTAAAAATAGAGTGGAATTATAGATTTAAAATTTGAAATCAGAATGAAAGGTGAAAGAAATCTAGATGGGATTTGGAATTTAGAATTGGGTGTGAAATCTAGAATCCATGATGAAATTGGATCCAAAATCCGGAATATGAGATGGAATTGGATCTAGAATCCAAGATGGGATTTGAAAAGTAGAATTGGATCTAAAATCTAGAGTCCTAGATGGAGTTGGATCCGAAGTCTCGAATCCAAGATGGAGTTGAATTCGAAATCAAATATGGAATTAGAAGATAGATCTGGATTTTGGAAATCCAGATGAGATTTGAAGATGGATCTGGATTTCGGAGATCTAGATGAGATCCGAAGATGGGTTTGGGCCTTGGGCATCTAGATGGGTTTTGAGAATAGAATTGGGTTTTGGAAATCCAGATGAAACCTGAAATTGGATCTGAGAGATCCTAGATCAATTTTTTGAAATTGGAAAGAAGGATAGAGAATGAAATTTAAATTTCGAAATCAGGTGATGGACCTGGAAATTTCAAAGTTGAATTGAACTTTGAAATTAAATTGAATTCGAATTTGAATCTGGAAATGAATTTGGAATTTTAAAGTTGAATTAAACTTTGAAATTCAATCTAGAATATTGAATTGAATTTAAAATCAAATCCTGAAAATGGAAATGAATCTGAATTTTCAAAGTTGAATTGAACTTTGAATTTGGTTTTTAATTGAAAATTGAATTTTGAAATTCCAAAGTCAAATTGGACTTTGAAATTAAAATTAGAATCGGAGAATAGAATTTGAATTTACAGTAGTTGAAAATTGACTTGAGAAGTGAAGAAGATATTTGAAGAATTATCACTTTGGATTTTGAAAAAAAATGATGTAACTCTATCCTAAATGATGAATGAATTAAAGAATTTTGAAATTTGAATATTTAAAAAGCATATTTCATTCTTTAAATGAATTGAAATAAGATTGAAAATATAATATATCCCGGACTATGGTCATTGGATATATTATATAATAATCATATTTAAATTCAAGTGAAGAAACAAAATATATTTTGGTGCCTTTATAGAGTTTAAAATAAAATTAACTCTTAATATATCATGATTATGGTCATTGATATATATTTTGAGTTAGTTTTAAGTTAAACTTTAATAAAGGAAGAAAAATTCAGAAAGTATGATGATTTTGAAAGAGATCCAATGTTATTCCATAAGAGATAAGAATCCTAAGCATTGCCCATATTTTGACTATGGCCATTAATGTGAGTCATTTGCTTAGGATTAATTACCTCTCATTAGAATGGTGCACGTGCCATTCGTATTTCACCATTTGTGAATTTTTGAAATAAAAGAGGAAAATGATATGAAAACAAGCAATTTTTAAGACGGGTATGCTCATACATTCTAATCTAGTACATGAAATGTAAAGTTCTCATTAATATCTAGCTATTACAACTTTGAAATGGAAATTAAAATGATAGAATTCTAAATCTAAAAAGGAATTCAATGATTTCTGCATATTTCTTGCAAAATTCTAAGTTAACACAAGCAATATGGAAAAGAGGTGTCATTTTGGAAGACTAACAAGCATATGGTCATAACTAGGCTAATAATAAAATGCAGATGTACCTATCTAAATATGATGCTTATACTAAATAAATGAGACTATCACACATATAACATGTAACTAAGACACTAGAAGCACTAACAAAGATGAAATGGGGAATAAAATGAAGATGACATGTATAGAGGCACAATGGATGAGATTAATGCATTTATCAACTACAAGATGAGTGTCACACGATTTTGCAGAAAAAATGTTGAAATTATATTGATAAATTGACAAAAAAAAAGGTGACATATGAATGGTTTAATATGCCTAAATACATAATGATTGAGCAAACTGCATGATTCATATACATTTGTACAAGCAATATGCAAGAAAAGATAGAAAAAGATGATGTAAACATATACTGAGACGCAACAATGTGGGCATGAATACAGTGTTACAATATATGTGTTGAAGGTGAATGCAGGAATTGAGTGACTACATCAATGGTGGTAGTGAAGGAGGGGTTTGTCAAAAGCATACAAGTGTTGGGATATGGTGTTAGTGCAGGTGCTTCAGCAGTGATGTAACATGGTGCTATGGAGTATTACAACTGTAGGTAAATTGAATGTAGGGATGTAGATGGTAGTGAGGTTGTTGTAGTGCAGGGAGTTAGATATGTGAAGTGTAATGTGCCTAGGTGATGACTGAGAGTGTTGCAAGTAGAAGGCACTGTGAAGTCATAGGTGACAATGGTGCTGGAGGTATGCAACAGATGTTGTGCACATGTGGAGTGTGAGTGAGTGTAAGTGAAGGATTGTGCACAGTGGTGTTAATGAAAGCTATAGGAAGATGGCTATTGGCATGTAGTAGAAACATGGGTAAAGGGGAAGATGTAATGTTGTAGACTATATGCTAGGTGATCTCTGCATACTGTACAACAATGCAAAATTTAAATCATGACATAAAGTTTAATAATGCACATGTTGGTGGGTAAGTATGAAAGGGTGTTGATGGTTTTGCAAATGGAAACCAATGATACTTATAAGATATGCAGAAAATACAGTGGGATGTTACAATAGATGTAAGTAATGCACAGGTGGGCTGAAGGATGATAGGGAATTGGTGCAGATAGCAGTGGCTATGGCAGGTGAAACAATAAATGATATGCTGATGATAAAGGAGACATGTGATGATGGGCGATGGTAGCAAGTCACTAGAAACAATTACTGCTCCTTGTGGTTCAACAATGAACAGGCCTGCTACTCCAGATGGAGAAATCAACATGTTGTTTGTGGTTTTACTCAATAGATGCTCATATAGACAACATCCCTTGGCTAATCATACAAATTGAAAGATAGCCATCATCTATAAACTTCAAACCTGCTAGTGAATCATTCAACCAAGATAGGAAGCTTCATGGCAATAACGGATGTTATAGCAACATTCAGTGGTTTCTCTAGTGACAAATGTCAGACCATTTTAGTTGCCCTCGCAGGCTTGTTACCTTTATAGTAGCTGTCAATGAACCCTGTGAATGAACGACAGATGAAGTGCCCACGACGCAGCATACCTTTGTTGGATTTAAATAAAGGACCTAATACCAAACTTCTTTTCCTTTGCAGCCCTAAAAAAAAAAGAAAACCCAACTGTGGGCATATGGATTTTATTAACATTCTCAGAACATCCTTGGAGCCATAGCAACACTTCATTAGTAACCCCAAATCATGTAAGATACGAACTCTGAGCCAATGGTAAGCAACCCTTTGTGATTAGAATTCTATTAGAACTATTCAGAAATTCAAATCCTAATACCTGATCTTTGGTGGGAAGGTACTCAGAAGCATGCACGGCAACTCTGAACTCATACTTGTAGCCAGGCATAGTCACCATTGGTCCCCCAACGCAGAACATGCACTTCTTCAGCAATTTTGCCACCATTTATGGTATACATATATGCATATATATATATGTAGGTATATTTGTGTCACTGTTACAATATACTTCAACTTGATATATATATATATATATATATATATATATACACACATAAGATGTTATAGATAGAAATAAATAAATTAAAGCAGAAAAACTTGAGTGAAACAGAAGAAATAAATATACTAATAAATTAAAGAAACCTAAGAGGATGCTTTAAGATGGGAGTAAATGCTGGATATGAACCCTCTGTGGCATACCCCCAAATGTACATGATGAAGGAGATAACTATAATAAACATGCCAGCCATTGAAAATAAAGTAAAACAGGAGTGCTATACAAACCATGAGATGTTGTCGAAGAAATTATGTTGAAAATGGGATGCATGATGAATAATGCATAAAGCTAAAAACATAAACACACGAATATAGGAAAGTAAGATGCTGAAGAAAGGCGGTGGGTAATGTAGGATGCCATAATGCAGATACAAGGATAAGTGCGAAAATACACAGAGGAAATGCTGAAAATAAAACTAAAGTGAATGCCTCAAATCAAAACAATCGTCTGGTCAACAAGACTAACCTGTGTAGATGAGATGTAGTGAAGGATGTAACTAAGAAGTGTTGATTCGATGAAGGTGTGTGAAAGAAATAACAGAAAGGGACAATGTAAAAGAAAAAGCACATGAGAAAACAGAGACGAGGTATGAAAATATCAAAATCAAAGAGAAGAGAATGAAATCAAATACATATTAAAATGAATGAAATCACGTCAATGGCATTCGTGGATATCAAGACATTAGTGAGGTCGGTGTTCCTCTAGACATGAAGTTCAAATATGTTGATGTTGTTTATGATGGATGATGCAGAACAATACAGATATTACACAGCTAACAAATGAAAAAGTGATATCGCAAATGCAAACTGATGACACTGAAGAGAAGAGAAAAACAAGAATCAAAATGTGATGATCGATAAAAACAGGAAATCAAGTATCACGGGAGATGGTTCTGATGCAAACGATAAGTCAAACAGGGAAAACAAGAAACCAAAATCGAAAATGAGGAAAGAAAATGAGGGATCGATAATATCAGCGGAAAATTAAGATCAAATAATAATATGCTAAATCGATTGATATTCAAAATGGCTTGAACGTAAAGAAAACTTTAAAAGAAAGGAAGTAAAATAAGTGTTGGAGTTCGGATTACTCCATTGATGTAGCAACAACAGGTGGGTCGATTCTGCTATATGCAGGTCGACCCTACCATTCGTGCCTCAATATAAAAAAAAAAGTGACAACGAAGAAGAATGAAACTTAAAACGAAGTAATACTGTAAATAGAAGAATATTTCACAGCAGATCAAGAAGGGGAAGAAGGAAAACAGGGGAAAAGTTTTGACACAGAATCAAGAAGAAAAATAATAAAATGGTCACTTACCTGTGGCTTCGCAGGGGAGAGTCAATCCTTTCTGCTAATTGGGGAAGACCAGAAGAAGAGGAAAAAGGGGAATCAGAGAAAAGCAAAAGAAAGGAAGAAGGCTTGCGAGAAGAGGGACCGTGGTGGGGTGAAGGCAGATCCAGACGAAGCGTGAAAGGGGGAAGGGTGAAGATGGATGGGTTCAGAGGGCTCTCTACAGTCGTTTATATAGAATGCTGAAGAAGGATCCAGAAGGGAGGGAGAGGATGAAGAGAGATCGGGAGCGGCCTCTGCGATCTTCTTTGCAACGGAAAGCCGTTAGGGGCTTTTGCCCCCTTATTTTGGAAAATTTTCAAAAAGAGGGCCCATCTACAATTTTTTCTTAAAAATGGTGTAGAAAGCATATGAGAAAATTATTGGTTTTGAAATTGTAATTTTTCTTAAAATGGGGTTTTGTGAAAATTACATGATTTATTTCAGAAAATGACCCCTGAAATGGATCTGGATCCAAGATTTTTAGAAAATATTGGGTTTGGATCTTGAATTGAGATTGGATCCAGATAATACATCCGATAAAATACCACGAATTAATTTTTTTGATTTTTTTTGAAGAATAAAAATTTCGGGATCAGAATCGGATCCAGATATTTGATTTGGATAAAAAACTGGGTCAAAAAATGAAAATTGAGTCTAGATTCCAGCGAATCCAAGGAACAAATGAAAATTTTATCAAAAATTGACCTGATTATTCAAAAGATGGACCCAGGGGCAAAAAGGGAAATTTTTAGATTTTTTGGAAAATTTGGGGTGTTCACATTTTGTTATTGCAGGTAGATTTTATTGTTTCAACGATTGGAAACTTGAATATATTTGAAAGACGTTGGGACTTGTTGACAAGAATGCTTGGTTACAGATGCGAGCAAGGGCCTCTACCCTATCCAGTATCGTCCATTCACTCAGTATATGCAATGTAACTAAATCACGGTTGTAGTAACATGTATATCAATTTGTGAGATATTGTTTTGTTTGTTAATATCATTTTATAATATATTATGCTGAATTGTTGTATATCGATTTGTAAGATATTATGTGTTTTCTAGTGTCAATTTGTAAGATATTATTTTATTTATTGATATCGATTTGTAATATATTATGTTGAAATGTCGTATATCAATTTGTAAGATATTATGTGTTTTCTAGTATCGATTTGTGAGATATTATTTTGTTTGTTAATATCGATTTGTAATATATTATGTTGAATTGATGTATATCAATTTGTAAGATATTATGTGTTTTCTAGTATCGATTTGTGAGATATTGTTTTGTTTGTTAATATTGATTTATAATATATTATGTTGAATTATCGTATATCAATTTGTAAGATATTATGTGATTTCTATTATCGATTTATGAGATATTGTTTTATTTGTTAATATTGATTTATAATATATTATGCTGAATTGTTGTATATCGATTTGTAAGATATTATGTGTTTTCTAATATCGATTTGTGAGATATTGTTTTGTTTGTTACTATCGATTTGTAATATATTATGCTGAATTGTCGTATATCGATTTGTAAGATATTATGTGTTTTCTATTGTTGATTTGTGAGATAGTGTTTTGTTTGTTAATATCGATTTGTAATATATTATGTTGAATTGTCGTATATCGATTTGTAAGATATTATGTGTTTTCTAGTATCGATTTGTGAGATATTGTTTTGTTTGTTACTATTGATTTGTAATATATTTTGTTGAATTGCCATATATCGCTTTGTAAGATATTATGCTGAATTGCAGTATACCGATTTGTAATATACTATGATGAATTGTCGTATATCGATTTGTAAGATATTATGTATTTTTTAGTATCGATTTGTGAGATATGGTTTTGTTTGTTAATATCAATTTGTAAGCTATATGTTGAATCTTTGATACTATGATTCATTCAATCATTTCTTTGACTTGTTTAACTAATCAGTAGTCGTTGTTATATTCATCTTGAATAAATTGTAGTAAACGTATGCGCTGGCTAACACAAATTGATATTTTGCTCATGACAGTGTTGAGTATATCAACTAGTTGCAGTGAAGATGATGTATCTCAATCATTGGGAAGTCATGGAGCAACGGACATCCGTACTATCAACTCACCTAAAAAATTGAATATGTGCACTAATGATGAACATGATGAGAAGGGTGCAAACATTGGATTCACTCTTGACTTGAATATTCCAGCAGACTAAATGCAATTCAATAATGAGGTAGATGATCATGACAGTGCACTTGACAAAGGTGCAGACACCTCAAGTCTACATGATAGTACACTTGACTATGTTCCTGTAGAGGGAATGCAGTTTAATAATGATGAAGCTGCATGCAAATTTTATAATGATTATGCCTTAAAACTTGGCTTCAGTGTTAGAAGGTATTTTTGGCAAAAAAATGCACAAAGTGTTGTGGTGAGAAAGGCATATGTTTGTTCTAAGCAATGTTGGAAGAAGTCAAGTGGAAATCCAACAAGGAGCAAGCCAGATTTAAGATGCGGTTGTCCAGCAAAAATGGTGTTATGAAGACTTTCGAATGGAAAATATGCAGTTCGTACTTTAATCAATGATCATAACCATGAATTAGCTGCTTCATTTATGAATTTTATGTTAATGTCACATCATAAAGTAACTGAAGTGCATGCTACAATTACTGAAATAGCTGATAGCACCGACATTGCACCAAGGAAGACATGCAATTTGTGTGTGCACGTAAATGGTAGTCGAAAAAATGTACCATTCACACCTATGGATCTAAGAAACCACTTGAGAAGGAAGAGGTCAGAAAACATGAAGAATGGAGGAATATGTTCTTTGGTTGATTACCTATAGAAAAAATCAAACATTGACCCTGGTTTCTTTAGTGCAATGCAACTGGATAAAGATGGGTATGCTGTGAATATGTTTTGGGCATATTCAAAGTCAAGAGTAGATTATGAATGCTTCAATGATGTGCTTATTTTTTATACAATAGTGAAGATTAATACAGAACAATGGTCATTTGTGCAGTTTGTCACAGTGAACCATCACCCACGAAGTTGCATATTAGGCAGCGCTTTTTTGTATAACGAGACCAAGGAAACCTTTGAGTGGTTGTTTAGAGTATTTACACAAGCAATGAATGGGAAGCACCCTGGAGCTATACTTACAGATGATGATCATGCAATTGTGACTGTAGTGTCTCATGTATGGCCATACGCACATCATCGCCTATGTTTGTGGCATATCTTTCAAAATGCAGCAAAGAACATAGGACATATTTTTAATCAGAAGACAGGGTTTGATAAAAAGTTTAGAGAGTGTTTACTTGAGATCATAGACAAGGTCACATTTATGTCTGATTGAGAGCGAGTGATTCAATGTACAACCTTGAAGACTGTATGTGGTTACAAAATTTATATGCAGACAAAGAGAAGTGGGCATTGGCATATGGAAGATAATACTTTTGTGCAGGTATGATAAGCACACAAAGAGCTGAATCTATATATGTCACACTGAAAAAAACCTTGTATTAATGTTTAACAATGTTTTGCTTCATAGAACAATATGAATTATTTGTAGACGATCTTAGACAAAATGAGCTTGAACAAGATGTGAAATACTTCGCCCTATAACTTTGGGCATGAAAATATTGACGTGACCTACAGATCTATATATACTAACTATATTTGAATGGACTAAGAAGGAGGTTATACAGGTCATGAATTGCAACATAGAAGAATGTATGCAATATAGGAATATGCACAAATACCATGTTGTATGGGAGGGCAAAGAGCATCTAAAAAGGCAAGAAGCACATGTTACGTACAATGTTGACAACAGAACAGTTGAATGTACATGCAAAATATTTGAATTCAAAGGTATTTTATGTCATCATGCATTAAAGGCACTTAATCAAGAGAAGATACAAGAAATATCTGAGTCATATATATTGCTAAGACGAATGAGACAAACAAAGATTAAATTGTTGGATACAAATAATGTCAGTCCATCTAGTGTTGATAAGAAGTGTCACATAGCCTCCCGTTACCAACAACTATGTAGGTCACTTATGCATGTTGCAGATTTGGCATAAAAAAGCGAAGAAACCTATGTATATATGAGAAAAGTGTCAAGAGAATTACTTGAAAAAGTACAGTTAATTCACCATGAGTCTGTTGTAGCTCGTGAAGACTAGTCTAAGAAAATGGGATCGAACTACGTAGGTGAAAATCATGCTTCCCCTGACCCTTGTGAGAAGTTGTACCGAAGTGTAAACATCATCTTCGACAAGTCAGGAGTAAACGTTGTAGATTATGATAGAAATATTCATCTAGCGAAGGATATCAAAAGAAAACCTACCTTTGATCGCAGTTGTCAGAGGACAAAGGGTGCACTGAAATTGGTTGGCAAGAAAATGTTTAAGAAACAACCAACCCCTAAGCAACTAAGCCCTTCGCATGAATAGGTATGTAATACAGTATTTTGCTTCCCATGTAAATTGTATTATGTGCAACCTATCAATATCTAACTTGTGTAATTTTTAACATGAAACAATATCATACAGACGTGCACTACAATGTTGGAAGTTGCAATCCACCCAGCCTTTTGAGTGGAACGATGACATAAGTTTGATAAGTCTTTTGGTATGTAAAAATTTTGGGAGGATGTTTGCATTTCTTGTTGAACTTAATGTAGTATATGATATTGTTTTGTTTCATGATATGCTCAGTTCAATTCAAAAGTGAGAAACGCAACATAAGAATCGTGTGTGGATTCTTCAGCTATAAAATAGTTGCAGCATTTAACTTTCATATCTTACAAATCGTTATAATGTTTAGCATTCTACAATTCTTTGTTGTAGTTCTATAATTCTTTGTTGTAAATCAATAATTCTTTATTATAATTCTATAATTTTTTGTTGTAAATCGATAATTCTTTGTTGTAATTCTATAATTCTTTGTTGTAAATTGATAATTCTTTGTTGTAATGTTATAATTCATTGTTGTAATTTTACAATAGAAATCGTACTACAAATATCATAAAAAATGATACTAGAAAACACATAATATCTTACAAATCGATATACAACAATTGAGCATAATATATTACAAATTGATACAGAAGTTCAACATAATAGCTCATAAATCGATATTAACAAACAAAACCATATCTCACAAATCGATACTAAAAAATACATAATATCTTACAAATCGATATATGACAATTCAACAAAATATATTACAAATCGGTATATGGTAATTCAGCATAATATCCTACAAATCGATATACAAGTGCACTGGAATTGGTTTGCAAGAAAATGTCTAAGAAACAACCACCCCCTAAGCAACTAAGCCCTTCGCATGAACAAATATGTAATATAGTATATTGCTTCCCATGTAAATTGTATTATGTGAAACTTATCAATAACTAACTTGTGAGGTGAAAAGGAGGATGACAATGACAATGCATGTGAGGTATAGTGAATTAGAACATGGTCTGCTCAATGCATTTGTTCATCTGCATGGTTTTTAGTTTGTAGTGTATCGTCAACCTTTTCTATCTTTTACTTTAGCTAATGTTCAGTTTGAGACAAAGGGAAGATGATGATTTTGAATACGAAGTGCCATTGACGCAATCGCAGGTAAGAATCGAGGAACCTCCATCTTCTCCACCCTCTGTTTCGTTGTTGTCTTATCGTGACACACCAACATCATCGAAGAAACCCATGCTAGAGGAGCCAACCCCACCAAGAAGGTGGTTGCAGCTGAAATTGGAGCCACCATCTTCCCCACTTCAGTCTTCTCCTCCAAGATTGTCGTACCATAAAGCCTCATTGTCGAAGAGACCCGTGTTGGAGAAACCTTCAAGAAGGTGGTCTGTGGGATTGCAGGCGCCCCCACGTTCACCATCAACATCTCTTTTGTGCTTGCCATATCGATAATTCTTTGTTGTAAATCGATAATTATTTGTTATAATTCTATAATTCTTTATTGTAAATCGATAATTCTTTGTTGTAATGTGATAATTCTTTGTTGTAATTCTATAATAGAAATCATACTACAAATATCATAAAAAATGACACTAGAAAAAACATAATATCTTACAAATCGATATACAACAATTGAGCATAATATATTACAAATCGATACGGAAATTCAACATAATAGCTTAAAAACCGATATTAACAAACAAAATTATATCTCACAAATTGATACTAGAAAACACATATTATCTTACAAATCGATATACAACAATTCAACACAATATATTAAAACTCGATATTAAGCAATTCAGCATAATATCTTACAAATCAATATACGGCAATTCAGCATAATATATTACAAATCGATATTAACAACCAAAACAATGTCTCATAAATCGATACTAGAAAACACATATTATCTTACAAATCAATATACATAAATTCAACATAATATATTACAAATCGGTATACATCAATTCAGCATAATATCCTACAAATCAATATACAACAAATCAACAAAATATATTACAAATCGATATTAACAAACAAAACAATATCTCATAAAATGACACTAAAAAACACATAATATCTTACAAATCGATATACGGCAATTCAACATAATATATTACAAATTGATATTAAGCAATTTAACATAATATATTACAAATCGATATGCGGTAATTTAGCATAATATATTACAAATCGATATTAACAACCAAAACAATATCTCACAAATCGATATTGGAAAACACATATTATCTTACAAATCGACATACGGTAATTTTGCATAATATTATAAATCTTAAAACGATGATTACTTAAGAATGCTAAGGAGATAACGATTTGTATTAAGGAAGACAAAATCCTAAAGCGATGATTACTTAAGAATGCTAAACATTACAACAATTTATGCTAATGAAAGTTAGATGCTAAGGAGATAACGATTTGTACTAAGGGAGACAAAATCCTAAAGCGATGATTACTTAAGATTGCTAAACATTACAACGATTTTAAATCATTTACCTCATTTAATTACATTCCATCTAAAATAAACTGAGCATTTTCCTCCTTGATGTTTATTGAAGCCCACTGGCCGATCTTGAAAAAACCATAAACTGCAGGCTATACTGAGGACGCAAGGCGACAATATGCTCCCACGTCCAAGCCTACAAAAATAATATATTAGTAAGACTACAACCTTCAACGAGCTTAGTCCATAAGCATTAAATATGTAATAAACAAATACCTTAACAAATGGCCAAAAAAAACCCAACGGTTTTCGTACCCCTACTCGCACAGTAAAGTTGAGTGTACAATTATACGAGCATAGCAGCACCCCACGCTTAGTTGTCGACTTTATCTAAGTCTTTCAGGAACTGCATCCACAAGTAACTTATTCTCGAACCAGAACAATCAGAAAATAAAGTAAGTCCAAAAAATAAAGAAGGAAGCCGTGCAACTCTTGGTCAACTGCTTCAGATGCACATGCAGCGAACCAGCCTTCCCATTTATTACGGAAAAACTGAACTTTCATCGATGAGGAATTGCTTCCTTCAGAAATAGACTCACGTCATTCCTCCATCGACATTTCTAGAAGGGCTGTGTAATTGTCCCTTGGGTTATAGTTTGAATCTTGTGTTAGGACAACACTTTCATAGCACTTAAGACCCGTAATTCATGCCACATCTTCTAGGGTCATGGTGATCTCAAAACTCCCAAACTGGAATGTGTTTGTCTTATGGTTACATTTATTGACCAAGTGGGTCATGGTGTTCTAGTAATTTTTAAAATAATGTTGGTCCAGAAGGCCGCCGAAGTGCATCTTTCGTAATCAGTCCTTTTAATATTTACTCACATTTCTGAACCACGATAAAACTACAGGACACTAACACCGCCCTTTCAGCTTTTCACCTGTTGCTTTGCTTCTCTTTTGACCTATCTGTAACACAAAATATTAAATCACAGTTAATCGCTATACATAGTAATCGCTATACAAAATAATTGTTATACATAATAACTGTTATACATAGTAATCGCTATACAAAGTAATCGTTATTCATAGTAATCATTGTACATAATAATACCTACAACAGAACATCGCAACATACAATAGCGATTAACATACCTTGGTCACACTTTTCTTCTCTTTATCCCCTCCCTTCCTCTACTTTTGTACTTCTTCCTTCCTTCTGTTATTAACAACCATCGTCTACTTTTTCCTTTCATTTTCCTTCTCTTCCTCCTACTTCTTCCTTTCTTTTTTCTTTTCTTCCTTGTCCTGCTTCTTCCTTTCTTTTTCCTTCTTTTCCCTGTCCTCCTTCTCTTTCCTTTGTTTGTCCTTCTCTTCCACATCCTCCTTCTTCTTCCTTTGCCTTTCCTTCTCTTCCGCGTCTGCCTTCTCCTTTCTTTGTCTTTCCTTCTCTTCCTCGTTCTCTTTCTCCTTCTCCTTCATTTGCCTTTCCTTCTCTTCCTCATCCTGAATCTGCTTCCTTTGCCTTTCCTCTTCCTTCTTCTTCAATTGTCTTTGCTTCTCTTCCTCCTCCTCCTTCTTTTTTAATTGTCTTTGCTTCTCTTTCTCCTCTTCCTTCTTCTTTAATTGACTTTGCTTCTCTTCCTCCTTCTTCTTATTCTTCCTTTGCTTTTCCCTCTCCTCCTCCTCCTTTTGCTTTCGTTTCTCTTTCTTCTTCTCCTTATTATTTTTTTGCTTTTCCCTCACCTCCTCCTCCTCCTTTTGCCTTCGCTTCTCTTCCTCCTTCTCTTTATTCTTCCTTTGCTTTTCCCTCACCTCCTCCTCCTCCTTTTGCCTTCATTTCTCTTCCTCCTTCTCCTTATTATTCCTTTGTTTTCCCCTATCTTCCACATCCTCCTTCTTTTGTCTTGATTTCCTTTGCTTTTTTTTATTATCCTCCTCCTTCCTTTTATTTTGCTTCTCTTCATTATTCTTCTTCTTTTTCATCTGTACTTCTCCTCATCATTCTTTGTTGGATTATCATCTTCAATATCTGACGGATTAGGCTCCACTCTATACTTTACCAACAATTGCTCCATTTCTTTATCATTCTCAATCTTCATTTTTTTGTAGTACGCTTCTAATTGCTCATACAAAGCATATTGTTCAACGATTTCATCAAGAGATTTTTCTACTGATGACAAAGATTTTCTTCTCTTAGGAATGTAAGCCATTGGTAACCTGCACAACACAAAAACTTACCGAGACGACAAAGGGTGCTCCGACGAAAGAAGATGAAGCGTTAGAGTTTTTGTGGAATGTTTAGGGGAAAATATTGTGAAGAGCTCTTTTTATAGTTGAGGAGTTTAATGCTTATAGGACCCGCCAAAGATTTTTTGTTGGTTCACATTTTTGGTGATTCATGGTTTATAATAAAAGATTTTATAATGATGTCTTTGTCGGCCATAAAGATTTGCCTTTGTTACAAAAATATTGTCATAGTATAACACAATTCGATGATCAAATATCATACAAATCGATATGAAAATTACTGTTGATAGCTTATAAATCGATATAGAGAATCATGATAGAAATCAATATTTAGAATAAAAAAAATATCTTAAATCGATATTAAGAATCAAAACATCTTAAATCGATATGAAAATTCCTATTAATATCTTAAAAATTGATATTTAGAATCAAAATAATATCTTAAATTGATATTAAGAATCAACATAGAAATCAATATTAAGATTCAGAGCAATATCTTAAATTGATTTAAAAATTCATATTGATATCTTAAAAATCAATATTTAGAAATAAAAGAATATCTTAAATCAATATTAAGAATCAAAACATCTTAAATTGATATGAAAATTCCTATTGATATCTTAAAAATTGATATTTAGAATCAAAACAATATCTTAAATCGATATTAAGAATCAAAACAATATCTTAAATCGATATTAAGAATCAACATAGAAATCGATATTAAGATTCAGAACAATATCTTAAATCGATTTGGAAATTTGTATTGATATCTTTAAAATCGATATTTAGAATCAGAACAATATCTTAAATCAATATTAAGAATCAAAACATCTTAAATCGATATGAAAATTCCTATTGATATCTTAACAATCGACATTTAGAATCAAAACAATATCTTAAATCGATATTAAGAATCAAAACAATATCTTAAATCTATTTTAAGAATCAACATAGAAATCGATATTAAGATTCAGAACAATATCTTAAATCGATTTGGAAATTTGTATTGATATCTTAAAAATCGATATTTAGAATCAAAACAATATCTTAAGGGTTTAGGGTTATGGTTTAGGGTTTAGGGTTAGGGTTTTTAGGGTTTAGGATTTAGGGTTTAGGGTTTAATCTAGGTTAGGTTTTAGGTTTATGGTTTATGGTTTAGGGTTAAAGGGTTTACAGTTAAAGGGTTTAGGGTTAGGGTTTAGGTTTAGGGTTTTGGGTTTAGGGTTCAGGGTTCAGGGTTTAGGGTTAAGGTTTAGGCATTAAGGTTTACGGTTTAGTGTTTAGTAATATATTATGGGTTTAGGGTTAGGGTTCAGTAAGATATTAAGGGTTTAGGGTTTAGAGTATAGGTTTAGGTATAGTAATATATTATGGGATATATGTACTGATTTGTAAAATATTAAGTGATTTCTAGTGTCGATTTGTTAGATATTGTAGTATATAATTGAAAACCGTGTGTGAAAAATTTATATTGTAGCGACATGAGGTGGCCATTTGCGTGTTCAAATCGTTGTTCATTTAGCGATTTCTATGAAAATTGCTTCAAAGCATTGTACCTATAATTAAATAGCTGTCATGTGAATCGCTATCATCAACAAGTATACATCACTATTTTATCAAACGTATAAATCGTTCCTGCTTTAAACGTACAAATCGTTGTAGAAATGACACCCTTCATAAGTACATATCGTTATAGCATTGGGATTCAACAGTAAACGTTGTTCTGCATCCCGCTCATTGTAAAAAATCAATATGCCTTGTGAGACCTGGATTTCGGATTTCGATTTATGTGATTTACGCAATGACGTATATGTCGGCCACAACAATTTGCCTTTGTATTGAAAATATTGGAATAGTATAACGCAAATCGCGATTTGTAAGCTATTATGCTGAATTTTTGTATCTATTTGTAATATATTATGTGACATGTATATCGATTTGTAACATATTATGTGTTTGCTAGTGTCGATTTATAAGATGTTTGTATTATGATATTGAAACGTGTGCGTGCGGCATTTACATTGTTGCATGATTACGATGGTGATTTGCATATTCAAATCGCTCTTTATTTACCAATTAAAATTGAAATCACTTTACAACGTCGTAATTGTCATTGAATCATTGTCACGTGAATCATTATCATCAACACACATATAGGACAAGTCATTTCTTTAATTGGCACGGTAAATAACAACTCGATGCATAGTATAGTGTGATGCAACTGACAATCATGACAGATAACATGAAGAATGATGTTCATGTAGATTTAATTTTGCATGGTCGGCAGAAAGAAATCCTTTTGCCTCATAAGTGAGCAATGTTTCCATTCTCCTCCTCCTTCTTTCTTTGCTTTTCCTTCTCTTCGTCATTCTTCTTCTTCTTCTTCATCCTTAGTTTTTCCTCATCTTTCTTCATTTGCTTTTCATCTTCAATATCTAATGGATTAGGCTTTGCATAATAAATATCCAATAATTTTTTCTTGTCTTTTTCATGGTCAATGTTCATTATATTTTGGTACTTTACACAACCCTCATATATATCGAATTGGCAGATGATTTCTCCAAGAGTCATCCCCTCCAACGGCGAAGGTTTTCTTGTCTTACGAATTGTAGTCATTGCTAACCTGCACAACACATAAATTTAATAGCAAATCGTTGTAGAAATCAAACCCTTCATAAGTACATATCGTTGTAAATCATAAATCGCTACTGCATTAAATGTATAAATCGTGACTACTTTCAATGTATAAATTATGAATCATAAATTGGCTAAATCGCTACTACTTGAAACGTATAAATCGTTGTTGCATCAAATAAATCAATACTGCATTAAATATATGAATCATTGATAAATTCAAACTTACAAATCGTTGTAGAAATTTAGCCCTAATAAGTACATATCGTTGTAATATTTGGCCTTCATAAGAACAAATCGTGCTAACTATTTTCCGATGCCCAGAAGGTGGATAGGTACAAATCAATTTGTTTTAGTATAAAAATAGGTGTTATTTAGCATGAATAGTATAACCAGTTGTAAGATTTAGCATTCGGATTTACATAACAAAAATTGATTTGTTTATATAACAAAACCTTACACAAAACTCACCAAAAGGACACAAGTTTTGCTAATTTGACAGTGGAGGAGAAACACCTAGAAAGTAGATGCAGCCGATGGTGGCAACAGTGCTTCGACGGTAGTAGACAACGAAAAGGGGTGCTCCAGTGGTAGTAGACAAAGAAAAGGGGTGATTCAATGACAGCAGACGACGACAAAGGGTGATCCTGCATTAGCAGACAATGTCAAAGGTTGCATCATCAAAGGGGGCACCTGTTACAGCAGATGGTGCATTGTCAAAGGGTGAGACAAAATGTTTAGGGTGACATATTGCAAGGAGCTCTTGTTAAAGGAGAATCGTTTACTTCTTAGGGCAAAAATGATGATGATTTTAACCCTTTCTCTCTTCTAGCGGGAGGACATTTTTATCCTTTACTCGAAACATCATTTCATAGCACTAATGGCGGGAAAGGGTACTTAAGTCTTTACAAACAAACCAGACTTTGATGCTAGTGATGCTGACACACATGGGAGAATGAGCACCATGTGCTTACATACATGGCACTCATTCAGACCCGAGAACACGCACATGTGTGTTCTAGGGGGGAACATATAACCTGCTTCGCCTTGGTACCCTTGTGACATGCCTCTCTTCCTCCCACTCTCTTGAACCATCCACCTCTGCTTCCCTCCCCCTCTCCATGGCTACAACGAGCCTTCATCCCCACCTTCTTCCTTGGTTGTCCAACCCACCCTGCATGACTCGTTTCTGACCTCTCTACATGACACTCTAGTGACACTGATAGGAGCTCCCTTGAACTTGGTTCTCCATGACTTCGTGGTAGACTTGGTGCCTGACTAAATTCACATGGAAGATGGTTTACGTAGAAGGGTCTCATCCATTCCGACCTCCTTTTGCCAGCTTAAGAGTTTGCACGAGCTACTACCCCCACCCAAGCTAAGGATCAAACCCTCAAACGTTCCTCGAGGAAGCGCAATGATGCGTCCCAATGAACATCGGTTCAAGGTTTAGGGCTTAGGTAAACTGAGTTAGGTTAAAGTTTGGTTCAAAGTCAAAATCAAGCACTAGGTTAAGTTGAGTCTAATAGGGTTTGGTAAAAAACCTAGTACTCCCAAATGGTGTGAAAAAAATCCAAAAAATTAGATGGTTAATCTAACACCTTGGAATATAGAAAGCAAATTTTAGAGTCCAAGGTTTTGTAGATTGAGAGAAATAATTCAGACATGTTCTAGGTTAAGATAGAGTTTTCCACAAGCTAAACTAGGTTTAGGGAAAACATAACCGGTTTATAAAATTTATATCTTTGTACAAAGATATGATAAAATCAAGATTTTATAAGGGACTGAACTAGTGATCCTAAGAAAGCTTGGAACAAAATTTTAAACTCGAATGACTTACATTTTTGGCTAGGCTACTTCGACTAGTCTAATAAAATTTTAGCTCTGTTAGATAACATGTTCTAGACAGACTTGGGTTTAGGAGGTTTCAATCATGGGAAAAGCTTAAAGATGAGGTCTACGTCATTCGGGGTTGGCCAGGGGCTCTGCTGATTATGTTGAAAAGTATTGAATCTTTCAAGTTGCTAATGTAGTCTACATAAACCGATTAGAGTTTGTTGCTTGAACTTAGTCCTTAGACAAATCAAATTCAATGAGGATTTAATCACCTTTAATTGGCAAATGAGAACCTTTAGAAAGGATGAGATGAGTTAAAACGACTTGCAATAGGTTAAGAGAGAGAAAATTTCTACTAAGAGAGGGGGACGTGAACTAATGAAAATGAAGAGAAAGATGATTTTGAGAGAAAACTTTTATTTTATTTTTTCATATCCAATACACCAAAATAAGCCAATTTTATAAAACTAAAGGGAGTTATCATAAAAGCATTAAAATAAACAAAGCCTATTTAATAAGAAAACATACATTTTTCTTAGATGAACCTTCTCTTAATTCATCAATATAGAACTGAATTCACAAGATTGACTTGGGCTTCTCCAAGATCCATTAAGGTGCGACCCCATGAGACTGTATGGGTCCCAAGAAGCTACACGAGTGTTTGATAACAAATGTCCTTTGTGATGGTGTTAGACGCTCGAGGTCGCCTCAAGCGAGACATTAGGCAATGGTTATCTTGCAACCGAATCAACAAGTTATCACAGATCCAATGTTGGGAGGGGAACTCAAGGAGCTCTTTAATATGCCTGAACTTGATGAGTCTAGATCCTCGTGCATGGCCCAGCTATTTGCCTCAGAAATGAATACAAATGGTAGCAAAGGCCACGAGTGTCGTGGATGAAGTTGGGTGATGACAACACCAGGTTTTCTCGTCTTTTTGCCTCCACGAGGAAGCAGATGAATCAGATTAAAGCTATTTGTATCGATGGTAACTTGATATCTGGTTCAGACTGTTGGGTTTTCCTCCTTTGTGGGATTCATTGGTTCGATGCGCATTCAGTATCGCTGCAGAATTCCAAGCACGATGCTTGATCTTCTTGAGGACGATTTTTGTATGTGCTGGATAGTGATTTGTGGTATCACTGCATAGCGATTTATGGTATCGCTGGATAGCGATTTGTAGTATTGCTAGATAGTGATTTGTGGTATTACTGGATAGTGATTTGTGGTATCGCTGGATAGCGATTTGTAGTAGTCACTGGATAGCGATTTGTGGCTTCAGGTGGATAGCAATTTATGCTAATGCGCTTCAGGCGCATTGTAAGTTGTGCAAGATGTTTAGTCTTTCACATTAAATGCGAGTCTTGTCCTATATTTAAAGGATGGATGAGAGAGAGCAGAAAAGAGCGAAAATGTGTGAGAAACTCTTTTAGGGCACCGAAAGGGTGTGGAGTGAACAAAAATAAGAAGTGCCGCTACACTTCTTTCAGGACAGTTTCATCAAGCTGGTTCTTCAGATCATTCGTTCTTTGTTCCTCAGAGAGGTATATCCTTTTGTTCTTTTTGTTACATCTTGTATGTTTGTAAGGCTTATTCCTTTTGGCCACTCTGTAATCTTTGTTGGAAAAAAGTGAAAGTTGTTGACCTATTGGTCGTCGTGGACGTACCTCAGTTGAGAGGGAACCACGTAAATCGTAGTGTGTTGTTTTATTCTCGTTGTTGGTTTGTTTTGGTTTTATTTCTTCCACTATCATTACATTATTGTTTCCATCGATTCACACTTGTGGAGAGATCCGGTACGTCTATTTTAACCCCAACATCTGGTATCAAAGCTTTGGTTAATATATTTGTGTGTGAAGTCATGGAGAACAATGTCGGTCGTATGATCTGTTTGAATGACACAAACTGGATGACCTGGAAAACAAAGATGGAAGACCTCTTAGTTTGTAAAGATTTAGATAGACCCATAGAGGGTGTCAACGGCAAACCATAAGAGATGAAAGATGACGAATGGAGAAAGCTAGACCGAAAGGCGGTCGGTTTCATTCGGCAATGGATAGATGATAGTGTCTTTCATCATGTATCCACAGAAACTTCGACGCATGGTCTTTGGAAAAAACTAGAAAGCCTTTACAATAGAAAGACGATAGTGAATAAGGTCTTTCTATTTTGAAAGTTTGTGAACCTCAAGTATAAAGAGGGTGACTCTATTGCAGAGCATTTGAATGAGATCAAAAGTATTGTGAATCAGTTGGCCACTATGAAAATCGTTTTTTGATAATGAGTTGCAAGCTTTGTTGCTCCTTAGTTCTCTTCCTGAGAGTTGGGAAACCTTGGTGGTCAAAGTCAGTAACTTCGTACCTAATGGAACGGTAACAATAAGCCAAGTTACCAGTAGTCTTTTGAATGAAGAGACGAGAAAAAAGTCATCAGGTCCTTCTACCTTCAAGGCGCTTGTGATTGAAAATTGGGAGAGAAGTAGGAGTAAGAGCAAGATTCCGCAGTACTGTGGCAAATCTAGAGGCCACTCACACTCGAGCTCAAAGAAAGACGTTGAGCGTTATTATTGTCACAAGAAGGAGCATATGAAGCGAGAGTGTAGGAAGCTCAAGTTCAAGGAGCAGAGCAAAGAGTAGAGCTCAAAAGAAAAGCAGAGTGTCACAGCCGCAGTCATAGATGAAGAGCTCATGGTTAGCTGTGATGGCACTAGCATCAATCGGATCGGTCAAGAGACTCATTGGGTTATTGACTCTAGAGCTTCGTTTCATGTTATCTCACATACTGATTTTTTCACTTCCTACTCGCAAGGAGATTTCGAGAATATTCGAATGGGAAAGAAAGATGTGTCAAAGATTGTTGGCATAGGCAACATTTGCTTGGAAACAAGCATTAACTGCAAATTATTGCTGAAAGATGTGAGGCATGTACCAGACATTCGACTGAATTTGATCTTTGCTGAAAAGTTGGATGATGAGGACTACAACAACACGTTCAATGATGAAAGGTGAAAGTTAACGAAGGGTTCCTTGGTGGTAGCAAGAGGAATAAAGATATGTTCCCTTTACACTTTGCAAGCGAAGATCTGCAAGAGTGTTATGAATATTGTGGAGACTGACTCATCCATAGAGATATGGCATAGAAGGCTCAGGCATATGAGCGATAAGGGACTACAAGTCCTAGTTAAGAAAGAGCTCCTGACGGGTGCAATAGGTACATCTTTGGAACCTTGTGTTCATTGCTTCCATGGTAAACACAATAGAGTTTATTTCCATAGAAGCATTGCATCTAAAAAATCTCATGTTCTAGATCTTGTACATTCTAATGTTTGTGAACCTTTGAAGGTCAAGACACTTGGTGGTGCTTTGTACTTTGTGACTTTCATTGATGATTACTCTAGAAAAGTTTAGGCTTATACACTAAGAACTAAAGACCAAGTTCTAGATGTATTCAAGCATTTTTAGACCATGACTGAAAGAGAAACTAGCAGGCAGTTGAAGTGTGTTTACTTGGATAATGGTGGTAAGAGCAAGACTCCGCAGTACTGTGGCAAATCTAGAGGCCACTCACACTCGAGCTCAAAGAAAGACGTTGAGCGTTATTATTGTCACAAGAAGGAGCATATGAAGCGAGAGTGTAGGAAGCTCAAGTTCAAGGTGCAGAGCAAAGAGTAGAGCTCAAAAGAAAAGCAGAGTGTCACAGCCGCAGTCATAGATGAAGAGCTCATGGTTAGCTGTGATGGCACTAGCATCAATCGGATCGGTCAAGAGACTCATTGGGTTATTGACTCTAGAGCTTCGTTTCATGTTATCTCACATACTGATTTTTTCACTTCCTACTCGCAAGGAGATTTCGAGAATATTCGAATGGGAAATAAAGATGTGTCAAAGATTGTTGGCATAGGCAACATTTGCTTGGAAACAAGCATTAACTGCAAATTATTGCTGAAAGATGTGAGGCATGTACCAGACATTCGACTGAATTTGATCTTTGCTGGAAAGTTGGATGATGAGGACTATAACAACACCTTCAATGATGAAAGGTGAAAGTTAACGAAGGGTTCCTTGGTGGTAGCAAGAGGAATAAAGATATGTTCCCTTTACACTTTGCAAGCGAAGATCTGCAAGAGTGTTATGAATATTGTGGAGACTGACTCATCCATAGAGATATGGCATAGAAGGCTCAGGCATATGAGCGAGAAGGGACTACAAGTCCTAGTTAAGAAAGAGCTCCTGACGGGTGCAATAGGTACATCTTTGGAACCTTGTGTTTATTGCTTCCATGGTAAACACAATAGAGTTTCTTTCCATAGAAGCATTGCATCTAAAAAATCTCATGTTCTAGATCTTGTACATTCTAATGTTTGTGAACCTTTGAAGGTCAAGACACTTGGTGGTGCTTTGTACTTTGTGACTTTCATTGATGATTACTCTAGGAAAGTTTAGGCTTATACACTAAGAACTAAAGACCAAGTTCTAGATGTATTCAAGCATTTTTAGACCATGACTGAAAGAGAAACTAGCAGGCAGTTGAAGTGTGTTTACTTGGATAATGGTGGTGAATACATTAGGCCATTTGATTAGTATTGCACCAATCATGGCATCAAGCATGAAAGGACTGTGAGGATGACAACTCAACAGAATGGGGTTGCTGAGAGAATGAATTGCACCATCCTTAAGAGAGTCAGTTGTCTGTTGTCACACTCTAAATTGCCAAGATCTTTCTGGGGTGAGGCAATGAGGACAACAGTTGATCTTATCAACTTGTCTCCTTCTATTCCCTTGAAGGGAGACGTTCCAGAGAAAGTTTGGACAGCAAAAGAACCTTCTTATGGACACTTAAGAGTGTTTGGCTGCAGAGCTTTTGTTCATGTTCTGAAGGAAGAGAGGTCCAAGTTTGATCCAAAAGCCAAGCAATACATATTTCTTAGCTTTGGACATGAAGAATTTGGCTATAGACTCTATAACCATGTTGATAAAAAGGTGGTCAGAAGTCGAGATAGTGTCTTCTTGGAAGATCAAACTATTGAAGACATTGGTAAGTCGGAGCCATCAGAGTCCAGTAAAGGTGATCTTATTGACTTAGATCCCCTTGATGCGTCGATTGTTCAGGATTTCGTGGAGGAGATGCCACCTCCTCACAATGATGCAAAGGAAGAATATGATGAGACAAAAATTGAGAGGAAGCCAACACCCCAAGAGTCACTTCCTCAGACTCCGATAAGGAGGTCTACCAGAGAGAAACAGTCATCCAGGAAATACTCATCGAATGCGTATGTGATGATAACATATCAAGGTGAGCCAGAAACTTTTGAAGAAATTTTGGAGGATGAAAACCAAACTGAGTGGCTTAAGGCAATGAAAGAGGAAATGAATTCATTGCATGAGAATCACACCTTTGATTTGGTAAAGACACCTAAAAGGAATAAGATGTTGAAGAACAAGTGGGTCTTCAGGCAGAAGACTGATGGGATCAACTCTCAACCTAGATACAAGGCACAACTTGTAGTGAAAGGTTATGCTTAGAAGAAGGGAGTTGATTTTGATAAAATCTTATCACCAGTTGTAAAGATGTCCTTCATCCGAACTGTGCTCAGTATAGCTGCAAGCATGAATTTGGGAGTTAAAGTTGGAGTTGAGTGAGACCTTTGCCATGAAGGATTTAGGTTCAGCAAAGCAGATTCTTGGGATAAGAATCATTTGTGACAGATTACATGAGTTGATCTGGTTATCGCAAGAGAAGTATATCAGAAAGGTTCTTGAGAGGTTCAACATGGACAAAGCAAAGCCTGTTAATTGTCCACTTGCAGGCCATTTCAAACTTAGCTTAAGTCAATGTCCTGCAAATGATGAAGAAGGAATTGAGATGCAAAAAATTCCCTATGCTTCGACAGTAAGTTCGTTGATATATGCTATGGTCTGTACTCGACCAAACATAGCTCATGTTGTTGGAGTTAGTTAATTTCTGTCAAATCTAGGGAAGGAACACTGGGCAGTAGTGAAATAGATTCTGAGGTATCTTGAGGGCACTTCGAAGTTGAGCCTGTATTTTGAAAATGGTGATCCTATTCTTGATGGGTTCAAAGATTCTGATATGGCTGAGGATGTAAACAGTAGAAAGTCTACTTATGGGTATTTGATTACTTTTGCAGGAGGAGCAGTTGCATGACAGTCAAAATTATAGAAATGTGTAGCTCTCTCCACTACAGAAGTTGAGTTCATCGCCATTACAGAAGCCAATAAGGAATTGTTATGGGTGAAGAAATTCTTGCAAGAGTTGGGCTTGAAGCAAGAAGAGTATGTTCTTCACTGTGATAGCTAGAGTGTGATTCACATGACTAAGAATTTCTCATTTCATTCAAGATCAAAACATATCGATGTTCGATACTACTGGATTCGAGATGTCTTGAATGAAAAATTATTGCAACTGAAGAAAGTGCATACTGATGACAATACATCAGATATGTTGACCAAGTTATTGCCCAAGGACAAGCATGAGAAGTGTCGATTCCTAGCAGGAATGGAAGAAGCTTCCACATAAGTCGGGAAGGGGGAGAATTGTTGGGTTTCCCTCCTTTGTGGGATTCATTGGTTCGATGCACATTCAGTATTGCTGCAAAATTCAAAGCACGATGTTTGATCTTCTTGAGGATGATTTTTGTATGCGCTGCATAGAGATTTGTGGTATCACTGCATAGTGATTTGTGATATCGCTGGATAGCGATTTATAGTAGTCGTTGGATAGTGATTTGTGCTAATGCACTTCAGGCGCATCGTAAGTTGTGTCAGACGTTTAGTCTTTCACATTAAATGCAGGTCTCGTCCTCTATTTAAGGGATGGATGAAAGAGAGCAGAAAAGCAGAAAAAAGCGAAAAGGTGTGAGAAACTCTTTTAAAGTACCGAAAGGGTGTGGAGTGAACAAAAATAAGAAGTGTTGCTACACTTCTTTCCGGACAGCTTCGTCAAGCTGGTTCTTTAGATCATTTGTTATTTGTTCCTCAGAGAGGTATATCCTCTTGTTCTTTTCGTTACACCTTGTGTGTTTGTAAGGCTTATGCCTTTTGGTCACTCTGTAATCTTTGTTGGAAGAAAGTGGAAGTTGCTAACCTATTGGTCGTCGTGGACGTACCTCAGTTGAGAGGGAACCACGTAAATCTTTGTGTGTTATTTTGTTTATGTTGTTGGTTTGTTTTGGTTTTATTTCTTCCACCGTCATTACATTATTGTTTTCATCGATTCACACTTGTAGGGAGGCCCGGTACATTCGTTTTAACCCCAACACAGACGGCATGTGGACAGGCTGCCACAAACTTTTTCATGGTTGTTTTCTCCTATTGCGCCTAGCATGGTGGCTACGTCTCCCCTCACCTATTCCCTAAGCTCAAAGCAGTCGAGCCATCTTGTATTCAAGCTACCTTTTCTGAGGCAGAGATTAAGCAATTTGTGTGGAGTTTTTCCAACCTCAAGGTTATCGGCTTCCCTATTTATGTGTTTAAATGGTCATGGGATGTCACCAAGACAAGCCTTCTTCTCTTCTCTGAATTCCATGCCAATTGTTGCATGTTATTATCTTTGGGGAAATATGAAATTATTCTTGTCCCTAAGAGGTCTGCCCCCTCAAATGACATCTCCTTCTTTCAGCCCATAATGCTATGCTAGGTTCTTCAGGGACGAAAGGTCCCCGGTAATGGCGGTGGGCCAGCTTGTTTTGGTGGATGTGATCTTTCCTATGGTTAGACATACAAACGGAATGGCTTAACCCACTTTTCTTTTCTCAAATCATGTAACAAGCAATTTCTTTTCTCAATAAATCAACTGGCTCGGATCTAGTCGAGCCTTACTTGAGCTCACTCTACATTGACCAACCGGTTCAAGCTCAGTTGAGTTCAAGCCTAGCTTAAGTCCCCTCTATTTTAAGTGATCTGAGCTCCATCATCCCTCTGCCCACGTGGACAGCCATAAGCCCAAGAGTATTGGGCTGTACAGCTGACATAACATGGGACCTACAAGGACGCTTTGGTTGACTAAGTGATCGAGTTGTTATACGTTGACTCAAAGGAGAAACGTTAAGGTTGTGCCACACATTTCTATAGTGGTGGGGGTTAGAAAATTAAAACCTATAAAAAACTTTATAGGTAGCAATAAAAGTTTATAGTCCAATGACTTTGTTTCTTTTTTTTTTTTGGCTAAGCTAAGGGAAAACCTGTCATGCACCCACAAGGGTTTTGCTCATCTGGTAGGGGTGACCTGTGAATGTCACCAAGTTTACGAGACATCAATCACATGTTCAAAACCCACAGGTGGCATCCTTTGCCGCAGAGTCAAAGCTAGGTGTACTCTCCCAGGTGGGCATGGGAGGTTTACCAATGGGAGGCCAGACAATATGTGGTCAGTGATGAGGAGGTTTTTTCTTAGATTATAAAAAAAAAGAAGCAAAAACCTCCATCATGGTTGCACATTGGCAGGCCTTGGGTTGGTAAAAAAATTAAGGTCCTGCCATCATAAGAATACGCCCAGCTTGACTTTGCTACAAGGGATGCCTGTTATGTATTTTGAACCCCTGACTTCTCATCAACTCGGTGATGTACTCAAGTAACCCCTACGAGTTGAGGATCCCTTGTGGGGAATTTCAGTTAATGTCACTTATGTTGGCATTTGGCAAGAATATACACCTAGATGAGCATAATTTGGATATGATTTTTTTTTTTTTTAATAACCCAATGTAAAACCCCCAACACCAACACCAACACCGCATCGGCTGGAGTCAGGTTAGTAAAACCCTGCCCACCCGAGAGTACACCCAACATAATTTGGATATGATTGAATAAGAGTGTCACGAGCCTTTTGGAAAAAAAATGGGATCTCCACAGAGAGGTGGCATTAGGGGGCGTTTGATTGGTGGACATGCCTGAACAAGAACACCATGTCCTCTCCCATCTTCATGCATCCTTGTCCAAGGTTGAACAAAGACACTTTTTTCTTTTTCTTTTTCAAAAATGTCCAAGGTGTCCTGTCCTCCCCTGTTCAAAGGGGGAGGACGGAACTCCCCCGGACATGAAAAAGCATCCCAAAGATATGTTTTTTCATAGGCGTCCCACCTGTCCGCGCTTCCCACATTTGCGTGAGCATGTGGGCGTGCATAGGCCCCTTGCATTGTGCAGATGCCGGACACCACCATCCGGGCAATTAGACACGCGGTATCATTGCCATATGGCTAATATCTGAGAGCAACCTACACGTAATTGCACAAGGACATGTATTTAAATGCCATTAAGACTTCGTCTCAAACACTAATTTGGTTAAAAATGGCCTGAAATGTGAACCAAAATTTGGACATGAATGAGAAAACATATTTGAATGTGAACTTTCTTTCTTTTTTTAATAAGCAAACGGGGGGATACCGACTTGGGGATCCTAACCAGTGCGATTTAACCATCCAGCCATCTCATGCTAACCTCGATGTGAACTTCAAACTCTACGGAAGCCTAATTTTCTCATGAACTCAGACCTACATTTGCTAGCTCATATTCAAGGACTCAAAGCCTGACCAAGTACACAATTCACAAGAATTTGGCATATTTCCCAGTCAATATTGAAAAGTGTGTGCAGTCCAGGTTTTGCATGAATATTGACTATACTAGCTAAAACCCAGTACTTGTTGGGGATTAGATCTAAGATTTGGGGTTTAATTGAGACATTATGGCTTCAAATATTATGGATTAGATTTACAACACAAATTTGGTCCTTTAAATGGGGCCTAGCCAGCACTGAAATTGGACAAAATTTGGGTTGTGTTTCAGATAGCAGAAAGAAATAGGATTTTTCAAATTTTGAATATTGAATACTAAGGCATGTTTTTGTAAGATGTCAATTATTCAGCCTTCTTACCTTTTCTTTGTAATTAAGGAGTAAGAAATAGTTAGTGAAGAACAGATGTAGGACCATTAGGATTTTGCTTGAGATAGTCATCATGTGTACTGCAACTTACTTTTTTGGGGGGATAAACAAACTTTATTTTAGAATGCTAAATCAATTGAATGTGGGCAGTCACACAGAAGAATGTCTCGAGGCTATGTGGATTCAATTTATTAGGAAGAGTGATGGCAATTATTTTAACTTCATAGCGCTAGTCTAATTTATAATCTATTTGAATACCTGTTGTCTAATAACTAAACAGGCTATGGATCTCAGTATCTCACACTCCTATAGGACTGTTGGCATATAATTAACTGTACAGTTTTAAGACCTATCCAGCTATAGAAGAGAAGTAAAATTCTTATCAGGTTGGAGCTTTGGAGTCTATAAATAAGGCTTTCGTTTGCTCTTATAATCACGATTTATGCAAACATTGATTTATTTGCTCTTCTCTTGTTGCTTGTAGATTCATGACAGAGATATGAAGAATGTCTGGTGGATTCAAAAGAAACTCTTTAAAGAAGATGGTACTCTTATTCTCTCAAGCTTCTAGCTAGGTCAGTGTCCCTTGGCGAAAGGCCGAAGCAGCAGGCTCCCAAGCAGAATAAGGGGAGAGAGGGAGGGCCAAGGGGTTTTAACCGCTTGGTGCTAGCCATGCTGCAGGAAGCAGATCCAGTGTTCAGGGCCCAATGGGAGCAGTCTTAAAGTGATTTGGCAGTACACCTGATCTGCTCTCTTAAATATACTAAAAAA
Organism: Nuphar pumila; assembly: GCF_984573655.1. Lineage (NCBI taxonomy): Eukaryota > Viridiplantae > Streptophyta > Magnoliopsida > Nymphaeales > Nymphaeaceae > Nuphar > Nuphar pumila. Next base: position 64,518,475 of record NC_143264.1, on the reverse strand, counting down.
AAAAAAAACTCACCAATACATTACACATTCAAAAACATAGGCTTACACATGAAATGTTGATGAATTTTGATAGAAAACATGGAGACAAATAAGGGCATGAGGTGGGTGGCATTTTGCTTCTCAACCAAAGTCTGCCTGCTAGGTGCAGGTGGCATTTTGCTTCTCAACCAAAGTCTGCCTGCTAGGTGCAGGTGGTATTTTGCTTGGCAATGTTGGTTATTCACCATTTGGTGGACGGTTTGGTGGGAGCATATCACGAGGACCTTTGAGGGTCGAGTTAGGCTTGCCTGATGTATTTCACATGGTTGTCCTGAAATAGCCGGCAATGGATTTGGGTTGGTTGTGACCAGCTGTCTGTCTCAATTTGCTTGTACAGCTAAGGATGTTTGATGGCTTGTTAAGGGTTGGATGAAATGAACAAAAAGAACCGAGGAGAACTTCATTCCATAACAACTGTTCCAAGTCCAACGTTTGTTTGGACTGTAGTCAAATGCTATATTCCAAATGTCCGTTGTTTGATGATGATGTGCAAACAATTTGGACAGTCATGGATAATGGATCAAATTACTTTGTTTTGGATTGTATGACCCGATCCATCCACCATTTTACATGTTTTAACAGGTTTATTATGGTTTTTTGCCTGGATATGAATCCAATTACAAAATTATATTTAAAATCATGAATTTTTGTCCTGAATATGGATTTGAAATTTGATTTTTGCCCCCGAATATGAAAGTTTAAAATTTATTGTACAACATTGCAATTGATGATTTTTTTCTCAAATCTATCGTACGTCACAAATATTGGAAGTTTCTTGAATTTATCACGATTATACCATGATAAAAATCACAAAAAAGCCAAGTTGTAATAAGAGTTCAATTTATTGATTTCCCGACTTATATTCATCAATTGCAATGTTGTTGATATTTAATATATGCCATTACTTTGTTGTGATTCTACTTTTACTTTTTTTTTTTATTAACAGGCTGGGGTTAAATCCCCTTCACTTGCATTCAACACCCTTACTGAATGGTCGCACAAGCAGATCAATCAGTGGGTTTATCTTTCCATTGCTTACGCTCTCCATCACTGGAGACACAATTCAACAAATGACAACAAATCTGGTTTGATAATCCTGAACCTGATCAGCAAAAAATTGTAGCCTCCACAAATTCAACTGTAAAGACCTTTGTCCATCTAACACCGGTTTCAATTAGCTAACCAGACTGTTATTAGACGATACCTGCAACCATTTACCACCGCAATGTTGTACACAGAATCTCAGAAAAAATACAAAACTTCTGCCGCAACAAATCCTCCAAAACTTGTCACACTCCAGCAACTATGATAAAACCAGAATGCACGCGCATAGCATAATTAAGCTGTTCTGATACTCTGCTGCACCATAACATAAACAATGTATATCAACGCATAACCTACTAGGAGACTCCTTAACAGTGGAAAAAACTCCAAATTTCACCCAGGAGTTCACCATCTACTCTTCATCCACATTCCAGCTCAACTTCAAGTAAATGCTCTTCACAACACTGCCTAATCTCTCTAATAAACCTTCAAATAGAATAATCACTAGAGCTGTGGAGAATAGAATTTCTTATATTTCTTATACACCAAACTTTCCAAATCACCAGGTGAAAAGTCTGCCTTGAACACCAATTCTCCAACTCCCAAATCCATTCCCCTCACCCAATCCAAGTACCTGAGGAAGCATCTAGCTCTGTTCCTCGTATCACCTTTTTCTTGTCTTCCTTTGGGCAAACAGTCAGTCCCATGCAAATGAGGAAGCATCGCTTCTTTTAAATCCTAACTGCACTATCAAGAATCTTTTGAAGGACTTTTACAAGATCTCCTTTGTTTCTAGACATTTGAGATGGAGGCAACAATGATGAAACAGTATGTTATTCTCAACATTTGAGTTTCCATCTCTCTAAGTCTCAACTTTTGTTCTCTGTTTTATGATGCAATTCTCATATTACAAAACAAAAAAAAAAAAAATCAATGTCACAACTACAAATAAGAGATGGTGACATTTCTCAAACAATCATTTTCACATTGATCATGGCTAGCCTATGGTATATAGCTATATGCATAAATTTTTTTCACTAATTGATACTAGGCTCCCTAGACAAGAGCAATGATATTTTCATCAAATAAGGAAGCGTCAAAATAAAAAGAAAAAAGGCAACTATTTTCAGCATCCAAAGCCAAAATCCTTTGATAAAAAAGAAATTCCTCACCTCAAAATTTTATAGTGGCTATTCCTTTGTTTGCATATATTTTGACTAATTTACTGGTTATATTGTACAATTATTTCTTTACTGATCTGAACTGCACCAATTGGATAAGGAATGAACTTATGGTAAGAATAATTAAGGGTTACCATGCTTAATTATCCCAGTGCTCCCAGCAAAGGCCTCTGCTCCTGTGGATCCTATATCTAATCTTGTTCATTCCCTTTAATCAATATCACAGAGAGCTGCATCCTCCTCTTTGGCAATTTGATTATCATCATCACGAGATTACAACATGAACATATAGTGTAACAACACTTGACCACCAGATTTGGGTATTTAAAAATTTAATAACTGAACTATAGAGAGAGTTGGATCAGATTCAGAAAGCAGTGTAGACTAAAGAATCTACAGGAAAAAAGAGAGAATGAATCACATGATGCTCCGATCTAACTGAATGGTCAGAAGAGATTGTGATGCCACAAATCTTGCTAAAACAAGTAGACAATCAAATCGTTGATCAAAACTATGTTTAAGTGACTATGCCATTAAGAATTAATTCAATATCAAACACCATCTAGACAAAGTATATTCTATTTTAATAGCTCAATACAAGAAACCATCCCCCTCAAACAAAGGCACATCAAATATAAAAATTACAACTTTGAGGTTATTAAATCTCACAAAATCGTCTCACTGAATCCTTCATAAGATTGTTTCCAATCTCAGTCATCATTCTGAATCCAAAGATGAAACAAGAAACAAGGATTTTGAAAGCAAGCAAAAATAACCTTTAATGCCTCGGAGAAGGCCAGAAAGCATGAATCGTGTACCCCGTCTTCCAATTGTCCAGATAAATCACCTTCTTCACAACCCAGACTTGCTTAGACTTTACCTTCACAGTAACAAATTGACCAAAATGTTGCATCCAAACTCTAAACAAAATTAGGCTCAAATCAGGAATAAATTTAGATCCTAATAAGGTTCAAAGCCCAAACTATAGGACCAATTTTTGGGTACGATTTGGATGTAAGTTCAGACATGCATGAACTCGAGTTTAAACTTCTTTTTTATACAAATCTGAATTTGGACCCAAGCCGTGCTTGATATTTTTATATAAATGTAAGCACATTCGGACATGTTAATTTTTGTTCCACCTCATGCTCTTTTTTTTTTTAGGAAAAGGTAAACTTGATTTTACTTAAAACAGGGAGATGAGAAATCGATCCATAGAGTATGTTTGATGCGTCATTCTCACAGCGGGATTCAGACAGAAATCTAGCTGGGAACAGCGAGGCAGACGGCGTTCCCATAATAGTATGTAATTTTCGATCCACCTCCCCCTGTTACAAAATGAATAGGAACGGAGGGGACGAAAAAAAATGCATCGATGGGCCATCATCCTCCTCTTCTTCGTTTCCCTAATTTCGATCCTCTCCTCCAAAATTTCACCGAAATCCGTCGCCGATCTCCTCGCACTGCAGCAGCGGTCCCCTTCAAGCATCATCCATCTTGATGACCACATCCTCCGCAACATGCCCATGTTTATCGCCGATCGCAACAACCCCTTAAAGCTGATCTTCTTCTACCAGGGCTCCGAAATGCAGCTCGGGGCTGAAGGATTTTCGGTCGGGTTCCTTTACACCATCGTGGGGTTGCTCTTGGTGCTAGTCGTCAACGTCCTCGTTTATGCAAAGAATGCAAATTTGCAAAGGGAGTTAATGTTCGTGGTGATGTTGGCTCTTTTCATTTGGTAGTGCAACTCACACAGATGATAATGCAAATGAACAAAAGAAATGTATAAGAATATGCTTAGAATAAAATAAATAAATAAATAAATAATAGATAAAACAAACACACTTTTACGGATTCAAGGTTCGTTTTAGGCTTTTGAGTTTCTTTCTTTTTGTTAGTTCAACAATATTTTTGCAAAAAAATAAGGATTTCATCTAATTATTCCAGTATAACCTCCATAGTGAGGAAGATAGAAGTGATGGGTTTCGATGGTCTTGTGTTCATTTTTCTTAATGTCAGCACTCAAACGTCTTTCCTCCTTTCCCTAATCATAGGGGCGAGCCCCTATTTATATGCATTTAAAACATATTCAGATCATGGGACTTTTCTAGTTAGGATCTAATCCAAATAGATTTGTACTCATCCAAAATAAGAGGTGAGGTTAATTGAGAGGAGTCCTCTCTGAGAGAAAGTTTATCTTGGAGAGAATATTTCCTTAAAAACGTCTAAAAGCAGTTAAAGATGAGGCAAATATGTCTCATTTGCTCAAATTTATTAGAAAACTAAATTGGTTTGTCTCTTCTAAGATGGATGACTAAACAAATTTGGTTGTCTTTTGAAGATAGGATAAACCAAATATCAGATAGACTAGACGGTTGAACTGAGATAGCTACCCAAGGACGGACAACAAAACTAAGATAGTCGTCCATAAGGGGCAAGGAAAATGTTGGATCAACTGGACGGTTGAACTGAAATAGTCATTTAGGGTCGGATGGATGAACTGAGATAGTCATTCATGCGGTGGACGGTTGAATTGCTTTAGTCGACCAACAAATTTTCTAGGTTTTCTCGTATTGTCCTCGTTGTAAACTTCAACCTGCAACTTGATTTTTTCAAAGACGTTAGTAGTTTGGGCATCTTGGAAAAACTGAATGTCTATCGATGCTCCTTTTTGTCATTAATCGATAATGACTCGATTTATGACAAAGACATAGACACCCTCAACCAATTTTGAAAACCACTGGTTGTGAAGATCAATTTGGTCTCGCCAAACGAGTTCGGGTCAGCGATCTAAAAATGGAGAAAACTGGACTATAGAGACCGCTTGTGATCTCTCTGAACGAGGTTAGGCCAGTGGGAAAATCCAAAAACTATGTTTTGGAGTTGTGCTTGGTCTTGCCAAACAAGGTCGAGCGAGTGAAAAAAATTAAAATTTAGGTTTTAAAGACCGTGCTTGGTCTCGCCTAACGAGGTCAGGCTAGTGGAAAAATTTGAAAACTAGGTTTTGAAGTTCGTGCTTGGTTTCGCTGAATGAGGTCAAGCCAGTTTTGGAAAACATGCCACAGTGGCAAGATGGTAGCATCCTAGGAGGATCTTCCCCTGTGACTTTCGACAAAAAGAATGTGATTTAATTTTTGCCCAAAACTGTTTATAGCTAAAATGTTGTTGTTTTGTGCTCGAACGGCTAAACTGGTTTAGCCCTTTGGTGTGAATTTCACCACCTCCTTTCATATTTCTAATTGCTTTTGATTGTCTTTTGACTCAACATTTTATTTATACAGGAAGAAGAAAATGCATGGCTTCAGACGGAGATAGCACAAGATATATGTAGCTCACTTTTATGCCTTTTAGACTTATTTTGAATTTTGATGCCTTTTGAATGATATTTCAGAATTTTACAGAACGCTCACGGGGGCAAATACTAGTAGTCCTACACCTCTTATGGGTTCATTGATAGGGTAGAGTTGCCCCCATTAAGGCCTTAGGATAGAGGTATTCTTCTTAAGATGATTAATTTAGACATGAGATTTTTTACTCCTAGTAAAGGGAGTTAGGATCTTTCTATGCACTTCTTAGACTTCGGATCTCTATAGCTAGACTCTTTGATACATACAATAAACTTTTATGATATGAATTGAGGCTTATGCATTTATATTAGAGCAGGTAGCCTAAGACAATTATAAATGATTGATCATTTAGGGTCAAGGATTTTTTCCCTTTGCTTTCTTCTCAAGAATTAAGACCTTCCTAACAAGTTTATCCCTACACTTGATATTTCTACACTTTAAACATTTCTTTTCTCAGGTTGGTATAAGGTAGTGACGCTTGGCTTCTTCGAGATTTTTCTCCTTTAATTTCACCTTGGTTTCAAGCGATTAGTTTTAGGGACATGAGATTAGGTCTAAAGACATTCTTGTTTGATCTAGTGGTCCTCACTAAATCTTGAACTCTGAAGGACTAGAGCTTTTGATGATAATGTATTCAAGTATACCCCTTGCCCCTAAGTAAGTCTCTTGAAGTCTTTATTTTTAACTTGGAAAGGCTTGTTCCTCACTATTTTCATCCTTTGACCTGAGGCCTAGCAACCATGGGTCCCATGACTTGTCGGTTCAGAAGGGATGCCTATATCTATCCAACCTCTACCTCTAAAGGCCATATGATTAGAGCTTGCCATTTTGCTATAGGTTTAGAGGTAAGTATCAACTTTTTCTATCACACAATTTTCTATTCCAACCTTTATCCAAAGCAGCCTCATGACCGGAGCTTGCCACCTCGTCATGGGCTCAGAGTAGGTGTTAGCCTAAATGCATTCCTCTTTTTTGTTCTTTGTTTTTTTATATATATTTTTTTCTTTTTATATACTTTTCTCCTTTCTCTCTCTTTCAATGTTTTTTTTTATCGAGATAAAAGAAAATGACTTCTCAGAAGGGCAACTTATGAAGCAAATTTGCATCTAAAGTATTCAACACCTTACTATTTTTCTGAAGAGTTGATTACCTAGGTGGGCTTTCACTGGATCTATATTCATGCATTGATAATAATCCCATGCCCCTATAATTCATCTTTATATGCTCATGGGCTAGAATTATTTGGTTAAAGTCCCTTGGCATCACTATATCGCTGCCATATTTTCTCTTAAGAATTGGATATCCTATATGATAGATTCTCATGTATAGGGATACACTTTCAAGAAGGATCGTCTTGATGAGAGTTGGGCCTGTATAGGGAGAAGATCGATGACCTTTTCTAATCTTTCATTGATATGTCTAACATCATGATAAAACTCTATTCTCCTCCTATGATTGTTGGAGTCAAGATGAACTGGACTGCCAAGACCGTTTTGAGTCTTGTTGAATGAGGTCAAAACAATTCAAGGATAACTGAGATGTGGAGACTATTTTGTGGTCTCGCCCAATGAGGTTGGGCTAATGTTCAGGATAACTAGGATGTGGAGACTGTTGTGGGTCTTACTGAATGAGGTCAGATCAGTGTCCAAAGGTAAACCAGGCTTTCAAGACTACTTGAGTCTTGTCGAACGAGGTCGAGACGGTTTAGAATGTTTATGCTTGGCTGGTAAGGGTCTCTTCTTACCTAAGAGATTTAGATTTTGAATGGTTTTACAATACCCTATCTCTAGGTTTTGGATAGGTTTAGACCCCTTTGACATGCCCCCATATAATTTTGACAAAAAGACATCATTGAGAATAGTCTAAAAAAATAAAAGAAAAAGGTTTGACAAAAGCTTCCTTAATCTTGTTAACAGGAATAGTATGCTCTGACAACGATGATGATGGCTTAGACCCTAGAAAAAAAATCATTTTGGATTTTTTGAATATTTCATTCCTTTTTGGATTTTCAAAACTTTTCTATTTTTTGAGAATTTTTATTTTTTTATTTGTTTTCAATAGATTATTTTACAGAATTCATGTTTTGAGGGCTTACCTAAGGCAGTGGAATGAAAATCCATGCAAGATGTCTTTCCTCCTCCATATCATTGCAATTCTACCCTTACTCGCGGTAGCCTTGTTCTGAGCAAGCTGGTCTTTTTCAGAATGAGAAATGGAAGAATACAAATTGTTGTTTGATCTTTGTGAGCTCAATCTAAGTTAATGCAAAGGAAGTGTCAATCTTGTGTTCTCAGATGCAACCAAACTCTCCACTGAGTTGATGATGGTTAATCCCTTTCTAAAATGATCCTTTAGGATCTATATAAGCTTTCTTTTTTTGCCATTTTTTTGTGCAGGTTCTTTATAGCCTAGACCTTTGGTCCCTACTTTTGACACTGCTGGGAGAGACTTTCTTATGTCATACTGATTCTTTTACAACTCCTAAAAATGTTAGTACCCCATGTGCAAGGCAATTTTTCATCCATTTTCATATTTTTGCGCATGTTGGTATAAAGAATGACTCTTGAAGTTAGAATCGTATAGCCTACTCTTGTTCTTAAAAGACTTGAGCCTTTTAAAAAGGTCAATCACTGATGCTTGGGCCAAACTAGATGATTTTACATTCACGGTCAATCTTAATGATGGAGTCATTTCTTTCTTTAGCTAAACTATTGCTATGTCAATTTGCCTCTTAGTTTTGGACCATGGGGACTGTATAGAGAGGCCATCCCTTTTTGTGATGGACATTAGGAGGGAAACCTTGGTGTAATTATTATGTGAAGGGTCCAAACAAATCACACTTATTTTAGGGAACTCTTAAAATTTCTTGTTTTTCTAGAGTCTGATTTCTTTGTATTTCATGCCTTATTGATAGTAGACTTGTCGAACCACCGGTAGTTTATACGAACTCGCATTGCATACGAGGGCTTGGGGAATGCATATCATTGAAGTAGCTGGTGATCCTTGCTTTATAGCATTTTCTGGAAGCCAATTCTTTGTTTGTTTACAAACCAATTCTTTGATCTCTAGTCATACTAGGCTGACAAATGGCTCTGCATTAACTCCATTAGGAAACCAAGTAGGCCCTCCTTAATTTAGCTTCCCTCTAAAAGGTTGTGTGAACCTTACTCTCCAACTCTTGTTGGTCCTGAATCGGAACTACCTCCCAGTTTTTGTAATCTCTCTCAAGACTTGTCTACTCCTTATCGACCCTATAATTTGGGTCAAGACCCGGATGTATCTTCACTGGACCCAAACACTACTACCAGACCCAAAAAAAGACTTCCAAAAGGTTCTCAGAAAGGATATGCTAGCAAAGAGTACCAAGGTCTCTCGAGCATTCTTCTTGGGACATTTAAGAAGGGTTATTCTTCTAGAGATAAACCATCATCGGGATACATGATCGGCTTGTAAGAGTTGAAGACTCAATCCCTAATCATGGTCCAATAACGAAGTGAATCTCAACCATCTGAAATTAGACTTCAATCAATGCCCCATCAAAAATGGTTATGATAGAAGTTGTTAATAAGATTCAAGGTGTATTCGAAGTGAACCAGATCGTGTCTTCTCAGAAGGAACCCATTGCCCCTCCAATGTGATTGATGAAGCTAATCACATGAAAATCTCTACTCCAGCTACAACATGAAGAATCCCACATGGTGTGAGAACAAGTTCTGGAAGTTCTTAAGAACTCTGCAACTGAAACAATAATGAGATGGAGAAAACTAAAAGGTCGACATAATGAGCAAGACATTCCTCATTCAGTGAGGGTGATTTTGTATAGTTTAGATAGGATTAATGTTAAAAAACCATAGTAAAACTCTAATTTTGTTGCTAAACAGTTGGCAAAAATTGTTCATGGGGGCTTACAGAATCCCCTTGATTGTTTCCCTTATGAGAAAGATTGTTAAAATTTTTATACAGTTTTATAGATCAATGAACTGGTAGGGATCTGCATAACCCCAGATTGCCTTTCAAAAAAAAAAAAAAAGATAAGCAAAAGTTTAATTTCCAATTGTCCTCATCTTTTCTAAATTGAGCTATCAAATGGTCAAGTTTTGAGTCAGTTTAGGTTTAGATTGAATAAAACTGTTTGGGTTGGATATAAAAGAAGGATCAAATATATAATTTCGAGTATAAATTAGATTCAAACATAAATAACATGTAATTATTTGGCTCAGATATGAAAAATGAGTCAAGAACAAAAGGATTGGGGTCTACATTCACCATATTCAGAAACTAACTAGTTTTTGAAACAGGTCAAGATTTTAGACCTAACTTGACTGCATTAAGACAGGGTCGAGTCAGGTTTAATCGGCTTGGGATATCATGCCAGTTTGGGTATACCCAACCCAGTTACACTTGTAGCTATAAGCAATGCTGATCTAGATTTCTCACTATTAAGAGATTGAGTTTGATCACGTTGTTTAACAACAAGCCAGATTGTAGGTGCAAATGGATCGAATTTAGTCAAATCTTTGTTCCAAACCCAATACGTTACATGTATTGGATTTTACAAATAGGATTTAAACATAGATACAGGCAGGATTCTAGCACCCATGATGAGACTTCGTTGGTGTCCGTGTTTGGACTCAGATGATAGATCCATATTTTCTATTAGATCAATTTAAATCCAATTCAAATCTGATTCATCGACACTTTTTACATGAAATCCCATGTTTCCTACCTTTTATTGATGTATCATGTATAATCAATGTCACAAACATTCGTGGACACGAGCACGACTAGCAAGCTTGATTTTTGTTTGAAAAGTCATGGATTTTTTTTATTTTTAATCAATAAAAAACTATTTTCATGTATTTAATAGTAAAAATAGATTTGTTATTGCAAAAAAAATGAGAATATTATTAAAATTAATATTTATACATGTTAGTGTTTATATTGTCGGGTCTGCTTGTGCCACCAGAGATGTGGAGCACGATCGTGTCAATTTCTGGTCAAGATTCAACCCTACCACATTGGATTTAGTTGGATTTTAAAAGGGCTCTTGAAAAATGCCCAGGTCATTGTTGCTTTGGTTTTGTGGTTCCTCATCAACCAATAACTTGCCACTCTCAATGTGATCGTGTATGATGTGCCCAAGGATAATGCATTCTTTAATATCATGACCCACTATTCGATGATATCGACAATATTTGAATGAATATTTACCCTTCATATGTGGCAGATCGGATACTTCAGGCAACTTTACCAGACTATCATGTAATAGAAGATTAAGGACATGTGACCGAGCTTGTTTGAACTTTGAAAATTTACGGTCCCTTGTCCATTTTAGGTTTTCACTGTACCCATTCATGTTTGAATTATGCTTATTGGGAGCATTCATTCAGTTGTTCACCTTCTAACCTTGATTCCCTTGCTTATGTGAGTCATGTCTGAAGGTTCAGACGACATTAACTTCACCTTTGAATGGGTCTAGTTTTTTATAAACATTGTTGTCCCTACCATTTCTCACAAATTTGTCATATACCCCTCTCTTAATGTCTACCTCGAAAGTGATAGCCGTCTTAATGAGCTCAACATACATTTCTACTTAAGCCATGTTGATCAGGCTCCTCAAGGATTGAGAGAAGTTGTTCATTATGATAACTAAGGCATGGGAGTCCGAGATTGACTCATTCATCTTACTGAACATGGACCTTCATCTGTTAATAAACTCATGGGCGCCTTCATCCGTCTTCTGCTTTTGGTCATACAATTGACTAATGATGGGCAGAGCTTCGACATTGAACCTAAACCATTTCATGAACAAGTTGATAACCTGTTTGAATTTTTTGATGCCCTATAGTTTGAGAGTGGCGAACCAGTCTAAGGTCTCCCCTTTCAGGCTCTTGGGGAACCAATTGATTAGCCTTCTATCATTGTTTTGATATTTGGCCATGGTTTCTATAAATAATGTTAAGTGGATTCTTAGATCACCTCTTCCATTGAACTTACAAAATTTTGGAGGAGTATTATTGTTTCCTTCGTCCCATCCCTCGGGTAAGAAGTCCTTCGTAGAATATTCTCTTCAGTTCATGTCCACATATCTCATTCTGGTGTTGATATTCTAGACCATATCCTTTAGGGACTTGATCTTCTTGTCCAACTCAAAGGATATAATATGTCCCGGATGGATCATCCGGTGTTTGTGAGTTTTTCTCTCCCAATTAGACACCTGGGATTTGCCCCAATACTCTTGTTCTTGGGTGTATTTAACTCTTCTCTCTTTAAACTCCTTTTTGGGTCTGTTGGTACTCTTCTCTTTCTTGCAATTCTCTTATCTTTTTCTCTATTTTCCTCATGTGATGCCTCATTTATGATAGTTCATCACTCTCCTTGGTTGGGGGTCTGACATGAAAAGTTTTGTGGACTCGTCTCCTGACTAACTCGTCTCTACTAGAGTCATTTGTCCTATAATTTGTTGAAAGAATATTACAAGGTGTTACGACAATGAAGCCATACATGATACTTCAAGTACAAGGTTTTGATGATGAGCAAGTGGAATCAACTGCATTTCAGCTAAGGCTATGAAGAAATTGAAGAATTCAGTGAAGAATCCTTGAAGACTAGTGTGCAAATGTTTAATTCATTAAAAGTCTTAGATTCTTGTAAGAGCCTTACTTAGAATGCATATTTAGGTTGCATTTCACCTTAAAAGTCTTTAGAAAAACTTTTCTAAAAGAAACTCTTTTGAAAATCTTTTTAGAAAACTCTTTTCTTAAATTTTCATGTTTATTAGTCGACCAATAGACTTATCAGTCGACTAATCCTTTCACGCCATATTTTCTAAAAAGTCATTCTTGTCAAATTAGTCGACCGAAGGTTTTATCAGTCGACTGGACAGAATGTCTGTTTTCTGGAAAATTAGCAGCAGTCGACTAATGATTTTTCAGTCGACTGAACAAAACATGTGTTTTCTGAAAAATTTAGCAGCAGTTGACTAATGCTTTTTATCAGTCGACCGAACAGAATGTTTGTTTTTCAGAAGTTTTTAGCAGCAGTCGACTAAAAGGTTTTTCAGTCTACTGATGATATTATCAGTCGACTAACTTTTCTTAAGTCGACTAAGTTTCAAAAGTTCAGATTTTCAAACGGCTCGATTAACAGATCAGTCGACCGACGATAACTGTCAGTCTACTAATAACTAACTATTAGTCGACTAACTGATGTTTCAGTCAACTAATTTTGCCGTTTTCCTGAAACTTCAAAAAGGTGTGTCTTTTTATTTTTCAAACGTTTTGATCGTTCAAAATGGACAGTTTTGACACACTTTCATACTCTCAACGTATGGAATCTTTTAACTATAAATATGAGTGCATTTTACACTCAAAAACAATAATTCAATCGATTTGAATCTTGCTTTTCACTCCTATCCATTCAAGTATTTGTTTTCTCACTCACGTGATATTTTCACTTCAGTTTTTCACTCAAATCACTTTGAGAGATAGTGAATTCGTGAGTAGAGTGTTTCAACAACCTCAAAAGCCAATTGCATCTCATTTGCATTCAAAAGGAAGGCTCATAGGTTGTATTGTAAGTTGTTATTTCTTTTGTGTAAAAAGAAGGACTCCTTGGTGTAAAGGAGTTGTTTGCTTTCAGTGGGATTGTTACTGAAAGTGGGACCGGTTATGGTCTGTGTGATCTTGTAGTTTACAAGGTTGATAGTGGAAAATCTCAAGCGGGTTTTGCTTGGGGACTGGATGTAGGTCGGGTTTGACCGAACCAGGATAAAATCTTGTGTTCTTTGTGTGTTTGTTTTGATATTTGCAAAATCCTTCAATATTCCGCAGAAAGTTTTAAAAGCACTATTCACCCCCCCTCTAGTGCTCGTTGCCTCGATCCTAGTGCACTTTCACAAGGAACTTCAAAGTACCGATGAGAGCTAGACTTCAAATGTATTGGATCCTTTCCTTTTCTTCGAGCATCTTTGAGCTCTCTAGGGACATCAGAGTGGGTCTCTTCATTCGGATCCACATCATAGGCGGCATTTGACAACATCTGATATGACATCTTGTGCATCGGTCTAAACAGATGGGATAGCATCCCATAAGTGAGATTTTCTTAAGGTGGTTCCTTCAGAATAGATAGGAGATCGATCTTATTGGTCCGAGATTAGGTATTCATGATACCCCCAAACAAGTGATTCAGAGATGCCCAAACAAGTAAAGAGAGATCTTTGCAATCAGACAGGTATCCTAAGTCTCTTCGAAAAGCACTCCATAGATCTGTGAGGTTTCTTTAGGTTCTAGGATAGGGGTTCTCTTTCGAATCTAATACTTGATGTACTCAAGCTAACAACTTAAAAGCACTGGGATGGATGTTCCGGCTTTGAATGGTACTGTAACTAATATACCCAAACTAACAACTTAAAGGTATGGATAGGGGGATCCAAAAATCCAAATTGTAGGGCAGAAAAGACTTAAAAATCTAATACAAAAAGAGAGATTTAATCATAAAAAAGAGAGAATAAGAAAAAACAGAAAGCATGCAATTGAAAAAATAAGGTTTTCACACAATATCTTAAAATTGTTAGAGGTCATGTTTTCGAATTTCTAAATGTCATGCAGTTTCTCCAGCAATGGCTTCTAAAATTTTGATAAAAACCTAAACCTAATATTTATGTATGATCCTAATGCAAAAATATTTATATTCAAAATAAAAAAAACTAAATGAAATCAAGGATCTGGGTAATGGGTCTCGGACGGCCAAAAAGAGCCGAATGACCAAACCTAGTCGGATGGTCAAAGTAGGCCAGATAGCTAAATAGAGCCAGATGGCCAAACTGGGTTGGACGGCTAAAACAGAAAAAGGCACTGAACGACCAAAGAGTGAAGGGCTACAGGGCCTGAACAACCAACTCTATAGAAAACTTGCAAGGCCTAAACGATCAAGTCTGCAATGAGATCGCAAGGCCAAGATGGCCAAGTCTGTGAAAAGGATCTTTAGGACCTAGATGGTCAATTTGTAAAGACAGAAAAAGGGTTAAAGGTGCATTCTAACTCGATCGCCAAATCTGTCAGAAACAAAATTTGGTTGAATGGCGAACCTGTTAGGAACAAAGTTTGGGTGGACGGCCAAACCTGTCAAGAACAGAGTCTGGCTGGACGGCCAAACATGTCAGAGATAGTAGAGTAGAGGATGAGCAGACAAAACACAGATAGGGCCTCAAATGGTCAAGTTTGCTGAAAAAGCAGGATGGACTGCTAAACCTAATTTAGTCATCCAAACAAGACAACAATATTATAGAAAGTAGAAAAAATGCAGGAATGAAGACATACCCTCAAACTGCCAAGTCTGCGAAAAAAATAGGGTGGACGGCTAAACCTGGTTTAGTCGTTCAATAGAGTAAAAAAAATAGAGACTTAAATGCAAGTCTAACTATAGAATTTTAAAGGAAAATGGCATCCCATCGTGATCACCAAAAATTGTTCATAAATAAATTTAGAAGCTTGCCTATTAAATAAAAAAATTTATTTTTAAAATGATTTAGGGACTCTGTTCGAATTTTGACCGTTCTTTGTCAAAGGAAAGGTAAAGTTGGAGTACATCTTCTGATTCTTTAACGCAACTTACACAATAGATACTGCAAATGAACAAAAAAAACACGTAAGAATCTGCTCTAAACTAATTGAATAAAATAAATAAATAAAAGAAAGGAAAAGAAAAATAAATAAACAAATGCACTTTTTTATGACTTGAGGTTCGCTTTAGGTTTTTGAGTTTCTTTTGTCATTTTCGTCTATTCAGCATCACTTTCACAGTAAAGTGAGGGTTTTCTGAGTTGTTCCGACAGAACTTCCGCACAAGTGAGGAAGATCGAAGAGATGGGTTTTGACGGTCTTGTGTTCATTCTTCTCAATGTTAGTGCTTGGACGTCTTTCCTCCCTCCACTAATCATAGGGGCAGGCTCGTATTTATAGGTATTCAGAATGGATCTCGATCATGGGACATTTTTTGTTCGAATCTGGTATAAATGGATCTGTACTCATCCCAAATATTAGATGAGGTTAATTGGAAAGAGGGGTCCTCTTTGGGAGAAAGTTTATCCGGAGGAGAATATTTCCTTTGAAACATGCAAAAATGGTTGGAGATAAGGCAAATATGCCTCATTTGCTCGAACTGATTTGTACAGCTAAACTGGTTTGTCCATCCCAAGAAAGATGACTAAAGAAGTTTGGATGTCCTCTGGAGACAAGATATGCCAAATGTCGGATAGAATGGACGATTGAACTGAGATAGTTGTCCGGAAGGGACAAGGCAAATATTGAATCTGTTGGACAACTAAATTGAGATAGTCGTCCGTGCAGTGGACAGTTGAATTGCTTTAGTTGTCCAACAAATTTTTTGGGTTTTCTTGTGTTGTCCTCTTTGTGAACTCTAACTTGTAACTTGATTCTTCCAAAGATGTTAGTATTTTGAGCATCTTGGGAAAGATTAGGTGTCTACACTTTGTTTTGTCACTTTAGCTCCACCTATACCGAAGCTTTATCACCTTTCTTTTTATTTTCAGCTTCACTTCTATTTGCCTTCAGTATAGAATTCTTATCGAAGACCACATCACGATTAAGAGTAATCCTTTTAATAACAGGATCCCAAAGTTTATAGACCTTAACACCTTTCTCGTAGCCCATAAAAATACATTGACGAGACTTAAGATCTAGCTTAGTGCATTGTCCATCATGTACATGAACATATGCAGGATACCCAAAAATCTTTAAATTTGAGTAATTTGCAGGCTTGTCACTCTATACCGCTTCTAGAGTTTTCAAATCTTCATGTGTTGTAGTAGGTGATCTATTAATCAAGTATATTATCATATTAATTGCCTCAACCCAAAATTGTTTGACAATATATATATGCACATAATCTTATACATTTGAACCTCTTTAGCAGTGTCATGTTTATTCTTTCTTTCACTCCAATAGAAAGTGATGTGTGATCATTTCTTTCCTGTAAAAGCTCTTGAACTTATTAGAAGTAAACTCACCCCCATTATCCGTACTCAATTTATTTTTCAAACTTAACCTTTCCTTCTTTAAACTTCATAAGTATCGTTGATTTGTGCTTCAGGAAGTACACCCAGACCTTATGCGAGTAGTCATTTATGAATGATACAAAGTACTCTGCACCACCTTTGGACTTCACTGGGGTTGGTCCCCATACATCTGATTGTATGTACTCAAGAGGATATATGCTCTTATGTACACCTATCTGAAATCTAATTATGCATTGCTTGACAAAAACACAATACTTGCAAAAATCTAACTTATATAATTTTATGTCATGCATCAAATTCTTTTGTTACAATTCAGGCATGCCTTTCTTAATTATGTGATTGAGTCTCATATGCCAAAAATCAGTAGTGTCTTTCTCCATGAAAGATGACATAGCAGTAGCCCCAATTATGGTTTTGCCAATAAGTCGGTATAGATTACCCGACTTTTATTCTTTCATTAATACAGGAGCACATCTTGTAACTTTCAAAATCTCATTGGTTGTACTAAATGTGCAACTTTTGGAATCCAATACACCTAAAGATATGAGATTCTTTTGTAACTCTACCATACGCGTCATATAAAAAAAAGTATAAACAACCCCATCAAACATCTTTATCTTCACATTACCAATTTTTATAGTCCTACATGCAACAGTGCTCTCCATGAGAACAGTACCACCATTATATGGGGTGTAGAAATCAAATACACTTTTATTGGGGCACATATGAAAAAAATATCAAAACTCTAAAATCCATTAATCAAGAAAAAAATTCATACCTAAAGAAACAAAGAAACTATTTCTCAAATCTTTGGCATTTGATGCTACACTTGCTTGATCAAAATCTTTTGCTTTTATTTTCTTGAGATTCTCGTGACACTCTTTCATAAAGTGTTTCAACTTCTTGCAATAATAACATCTTAATCTAGACTTTTCCCTCGATTTGGACCTGCTACAATATAGTGATTGTCTCGCTCCTTAGGTCAACCCCTACTTTCATTTAGTGTCTTTGCAATCAAGTCTTTGCTTTTCTGATCATTTAAAGAAGCTTTGTCAAGCATCTCATTCGAAAGCAATGCAATAGTAATATCATCAAATTTGATATTTTGTTTCCCATACAAAAGTGTGGTCTTCAAGCTCGCATATTTAGGAAACAAAGACTTCAAAAGAATTAAGGACTTGTCTTTTTCTTCAAGCACTACATCCATACTTATAAGATGACACAATTTGATTAGACATTTAGTGTCTTCCTTTATTTAAAACTCATAAAGTTGTTGTTTTCAATACAACTTATTGGGTACGGACTTGGTCATATACAAACTCTTCAATTTTTCCCAAAACTACTTGGCTGATTTAATTTGGAGAATATTATGCATGATATCATTGGAAAGACATATATAGTCGGATTGTGCTTGCAGTAATAAAATTGAACTTCTCCAAATCTTCATCATTTATTACGAGTATTAGAGTGGTGTTTTGTTGCCCATAAGCTACTACCATCAGTTTCATTTGTCTGCCTGCTAGGGCTTTATATAAACCTTGTTGGATCAAAAAATCATTCACCCTTCTTTGCCATAGGCCAAAGTTCTCTTTGCCATCAAAATTTTCTATCTCAAACTTGACACTTGATATCTTTGGGGTCATACTGAATCCTCTTCAAAGAAAAACCTACGGCTCTTGTACTAGTTTATTGTGGTTTTATTACCCAAATACAAATATAAAAAGAGGTTCGAATTTGATAGAGCTTTAAAGAGAGAATACAAATTAACCAAACATAAGCAAATAAGCAATCAAACACAAGACAAGAAGATTTACGTGGTTCAGTGATGTGCCTACATTTGCGGGGAGAGTTCAAGATGATCTTATTAATGAAAAACAATCATTGAACACGATAAATTTGCAAAACCACAAAAGATAAACAGTAGCACTTATCGTCTTGTTCACCAAAAAGTTCAATGTGTGCAACCCAATCTCTCTCTTTCAATCACCTATATGTACATCCAAGGAAACTCCTCTATGTTGGTCTTCAATAGAGGAACAACCTTCGCGTTCGATGGTTTTCCCTCTCTCTTGTCTCTTTTTTTACCCAAAAACCCTCACAATACCACCATGATTGGAAGATACACACTAACGCCCCTAACAATATGGGGAAGGAAGGGGGCATTGATCCCCTTGTTTGGCAATAAAAAAAAGAATAGGGTTAATCAAGCTTAAGCTATGCCATCTTATGACACAATACAAATATGCCCCTAAATATAAGCATTTTCTCTTTGCGTTCCAGTATAAGTGCATGCCTACTAAACAGCTGCTTGGAATTAATCGGGTTCAACACCATAAAATATGGCCTTCATTTTGCACAAAAGAAATCAAAGGGACTGTATTCTTGGGGATTTTCCATCTCCAACCTAGCGAGGTGTCTTAGCTTGAGCCTGAATTGGATTCATAATTGAATGTGATTATCACCTAATAGAACCAGAAGTCGTAAAGTGAAAATGGTAAATAGGATCTAGCCGAAATCCTCAAATGCGATTCGATTTGGTCTAACACAAACCAAAATTGGACACTTATTTCACCATATACCTCACAACACACATTTTAACATGGCCTGCTGTCTGCTATGTGTTTTTATGATTATTTTTTATATTTTGCTTAATAATTTTATTTCAATCTTTAACTTGCATTGGAAGTTTTGAATCCCATAATAGAGTGAATACATTTCTATTGGAACAGCATTTTTTGGTCATTACACAATTCTGGTGCTCCAAAAACAATGACATCTATAACTCCCACAAAACCATAAAAGTGGATTTGATTTGCAAAAGTGAATGCAATGCCTACACCCACAACCACAAGTATTTGTAAACTATCATAGAAAGTTTGAAAAGAAAAAGTGAACCAACTAAATAGGCAAGGTCTCTCCTGACCTTCCTAGGCCTTTGACAAACTGGGTCTCATCAGAATGAACAAATTCCACGAGCATAACGTTGTCGTACAGTCCTGATGTTTACATTTCCCTAAAACCTCTAGAGCATTGTCATCTAGACAACTTGGCAATGAGTAAACAGGCAAATCACTGTTTTGCCGGCCAAAAAACCTAAAAAGAATGGCTAGTAATCTACTGCTTTTGGGGAACCCACAAACTCAAAAGCTAGGGATCATTAGTTAAGGGTTATTTCCTGTGTTTAAGGACCACTTCTGACTTATGATTACTGTTTAGTCTAGGGTTACAGGCACAACAAAACAATACTAGCCAATGACAAGACATAAGAAGGTTCTCAAGTGAAAATATCTTGTTGGGGTTTCAGTCATTTCTTCTTAGTTTTCAGCCCTTCCCCAAGATGAAAAGCCAATCAGGCTTGCCTAACCAATAGTAGCCTCTCAACAACTTGTGTCATGGCCAATCATAGGCTTGGTGGGAGTTGTGATGGGCGGCCCCAAAATGTGCCTACCAACATTGTTGATCATTGGTATAGTAAGCCCCATATCAGAGTTTCTAGATTTATGTCATTCATTATCAATTAAGTATGAGTGAAAGCTGGGTCAGTGTCAAAGAACTGCTCAGGCGCATTCACAATGAATTTGGCAATCCAATCAAGACCCATATTGGATCCGCATGTACAGTTTTAATGCCAACTAGGGTTAGGAATCAGGTAAGATCAGCTAGATCCAAGTACAGACATGACAAATTATAAACCCCACCTAAGAGTTCTTGGGGAATGAGTGAAAGTTAAATTGGTTGGAAAGGATTTTGGGTTTACCCACAAGAATCAGGTGATAAGCGTAAACACACATTATTTTTAGTCAAAACAAAAGAACTGTGAAAGAAATGCAAAAGAGCTTAAGAATGGGCTCTGTTCGAACAACAGTTCTTAGGATAAGTGGACTCATTTGACAACATTCTTTGTCATAATTCAGAGATAGTCGCATGTTTACAGAATGTTAGGAATAAACCCTAGATGAGAATTTTGGTTTCTGTATTGCCTTCGACTGTAAAGATTATTATTGAAATTTGACTTCTAATTTAACCTAAATTTGACTTCTAATTTAACCTGAAATAATAAGAGTAGGCCTTTGTTTGGCAGTTTCCACAAAAATACAGGTTGCGTATCAGAAAATTCAGATATGTGAGGCCTACACTATTGGAATCAGAGGTAAACGTTGACCCCTTGATTAGAATTTCCCAAGATTAAAAACGATATTGGCTTGACTATGGAATCAAGTTGAAAAGAATTGCAAGAATTTTGTGCCTTTATAGTGTATTTAATTTGTACAAGATTAGATTTAATATTTTTGTTAATGCAATGATTTGTTTTATATTTGATAAATAATGCTGGGGGAGTTCTCCTTGAAGTTTCGTTCATTATGAACACGTTCTTCTCACAGCCTCCTCCACTTTTTTATTCTAATATCAAACGGTGGCACCTGAATTTTGTACAGTTTGTGACAAGACATAAAATTAAGTTTTTTTGTTGACACGTGGCAGAATGACATTGTTTGTATTGACTTGCAAATTCTTTAGGTCAATGGGTATCGCAACTTTTTAATGGATTTCTTTCTCTTTCTGTAAGAAAGAAAAGTAAAGTCATATTAACTTTTTAGTACGTGCGTTGGTGGGGATAAGGGTTTGTTTGGAGCCTTGGAATTGGGTGGAATTGGAAGCCAGTTTCATTTGAAGAAAGACTGGTGGAATTAGATTCCAGTTCCACCCAATTCCATGCATGAATTGAAACACAACACAAATGAAGGTGACTTTGAAAATAATGCATTAATTACCAATATATGTGATGTTTTCAGTTGTTCTATTAATTGAACATGAAAAGGCTAAAAATTTGGCTTTATTCTTTTGCATGAGCAAAAGCACAGAAGCTCAGTGTTTCACATTTTGGGAAATGCAACACATGTATCTTGTGTTTATTGGCATCCCGTGAAACAGCACAATTCAACCGAACTATCTTTCTGTTTTCTTTTTTCGACACAGACTCTTGTCTGTGTTATGTTGCACACTACAATTTTTCTTTTCTATCAACATAAACCCTAGTCTGTGTTTGGAGAGACACGTTTATTTAGATAAATGTGATAAGTTGTGATGTCCTCATTTAACAAAGTTGGCCAACCCAATAGAACCAAAACTAGCACTCCAACTGGTTCATGCAACTTATCATTTCCATTTACCTTTTCCATTAATTTGATGGCTGCTGCTAGTAGTACAAACATCATTCTTTCATAGTCCAAAAGAAACTCTGCCAGCCAAAGCTCTCTTTAATTTCTTACGTCAAATGGCTTTTCGGATGACCCTGTAAAATCCACACCCTAGCTCACCGTGTCCATTAGTGGAAAACCTCAACTCTCCCTTCCCCACCATGGAGTACACTGTGTGAATTTCGAACTCATGACATTCAAGAATCGCCCTTACAAGATGAATGCAACCCCCTCGTTGGCATGTCAGTTAATTATCAACTAATGTTAGATTAGCTCATTCAGGTTTGTTTGATATTTCAAGAAGCTCGATCAAAATCAAGGTCTGGTTCTACAAATTCAGATCTGTCTGTCCTTCATCAAATCCAAATCTGCTTTTAAACAGTACAAAAAAATTTGGGCTGGATTGGATGGTTGACACATAATTGGGACAGGTTTTCTCTGGCTGGTCAAGACCAAATTCAGAATCCAATATGCAGACCTGGTCAGACCTGAATCCAGATATACATACCAACATTATGCTGGTTCTTGTTTGCGCACACGACCTATAAGGAGGGAAGGATGAGGTGCAATATGTTTGCCCAATTATAGTGTGTTGCTGCACCTGATCATCAACCATCTTTGGGATACAGCTTATCAGCTGTGGGACCCAACAGCAGAGGGTGGATGAACAGAAGCACACCAAAGTGTGCAATCACATTGCACCTGATCTGCCCTCACTTATAAGTAGGGCTGGGAAATGAGTCGAGCAGCTTGCCGTTCCGTTCGGCTCCTCTCATGAGAAGCTCCTCTCGGCTCTGCTCATTTAAGCTTGTTTATATATATATATATATATATATATATATATATATATATATATATATATATATATATATATATATATATATATATATATATATATATATATATATATATATACTTGAAAGGCAAGCATGGGTTAGGCAGACCCCTACCAGTTATACAACTATAACATTGGGTTTTGAACCTGCAACGTCTCAACACAAGGTGACGTGCACTAGCTGCTCCCATCAGACAGGCGGAGCCCCTGTTGGTCATATATATATATATATATATATATATATATATATATATATATATATATATATATATATATATATATATATATATATATATATATATTATCAAACAAAAAAACTTTAAAATAATTTTTTAAAAGAAAATGAGCCAGCTTGTAATCGGCTCACCAAGCTGGGCTCGGCTCATGACAAACTCATGAGCCAAGCTCGAGCTGGGGGTGAACCCTTAACAAGCCGAGTCCGAACAGCCCAAGCTTGGCTAGTTCAGCTAGTTTACCCGCCCTACTTATAAGGAACATGGACGCATACTTAAGGGGCTCACCAGGTCAGGTAAAATATAAGTCCCACCTTTGCAATGTTCTACCTCCAGACTTTTTTTTTGTTTTATTTTATTTTATTTCTATAACAACGATGGGGGAAACAGTTATTCAACAGACTAGCGATGTCCCAACACATGGTGGCATGATACGTTCTACCTCCTGACTTTGTGCAATTATTTTCTATTGAAGTTTCAGATCCAGATCCAGATCCAGTCTGCCTACAATGACCTGGGTAAGCTTCCAAACTGTAGCATAAGGCTTAGAAACAGTGAAAGTTCATTCCTGGACAGGTTTTATTTGGATCATAAAAGTTCAATGACTGTTATTTTCTATTATTTAGCGTCGCAATGTTCCTTTCTTCTTCCATGATTCTTGCTATCATGGCCTACATTTTAACAAGGGTCTTGCATTGTTCTCATTTAATAATGTTTCGTGATTTAATTTGGTAGTTAATTTAGAACAGCCCATGTGAAGATTAAACGTCATTGCCTTATGAGCTAATAATCTAGCTTATCTATTACAACTGTCGTTATATCATGGAACCAATAATTCAAAGTTTTATAAGCGTCAAATAGCTATCAATAGCCTAATGAAACCCCGATTAAGACCCTCAATGACCCAAATGATTAATTTGATTCAAGTTTTTCTTCTCACGTACACTTCTCTCGTAATGAACAGGTGAATAGTAACCGCAATACTTATGTGATTACCTATATAATATTCTAAAAGTGCTATCTGATATCAACAGCGACACCAAGTACTTCATATTCTTGTTTCAATTATTTTACTAAGTACACATCTAAGATATACATGTTGGTAATGCACCGGCATTACTCTCTCTCTCACTAGGTCTCGTCCCATAGGCCCTCTTTTTCGTTAGGTCTCGTTAGGCCTATTCAAAAATCATAGTTTTAAGTATTTTTTTGCCCGTCTAACACTGTAGATCTATAGGTTTTTTTTAGTAGGAACTGGCTTTTGGATTGTCGGAATTAATCTGACCTGTATATAGGTTTTTGGGTGATCCAAAATCAATGGCTATGAAAGGTATCATATTTTTTGGCTCATAAAAACATGTATTTTCGTTGAAAAAATATGATCCAAGAGTTGATTCTCACTAAATCGATCATGCTAAACACATGTAATGGTTCAGATCTATCATAAAATACTTAAAATCTATACGGCACAATGAAAAATGGGGCCTAATATGTTCAGCTCTCTCTCTCTCTCTCTCTCTCTCTCTCTCTCTCATATATATATATATATATATATATATATATATATATATATATATATATATATATATATATATATATATATATATATATATATGTGAGATGGGAGGTGTCCCACATTATGTGGGACGAGCACATGTTGCTGGTTGCAGTGACATTGGCAACGCACACTGATTCTGCACATAAAAGCCTTTAGCGGCGGTGTTTACCATGCTAAATTCCTTACAGTTATCATGTCCACAATGTGAGTGAGACTCGAGACCCGGGGATATAATGCTAACTATGGGTAGAAAGCAGGAACCTTATGTAAGGTCGAAAATGTAGATTTTCTCTTTGATACTACCATCGATCCAAAAGAGCAGCAGAAAAAGAAGTGGAGTTAGAAAGCCGTATGATAGGTGGTAACTATCTTGTACCGTTTCGGGGGGTAATCGGCATACTCTGTTAGGGGGGGGGGGGAATATTTGGCTCTATGCAGTACCTGAGTCTTGCCCATTTCGGGAATCCAGAGGGGGTACATGTCCTCTCGGTCGCCTTGACCCATTACAGATCAGCCCGACCAACGGTTGCTTTTATCCGTTACGGATCAGCTCGACCAAAGCTCAGGTACCCCTTTCTATGTTGATGGGAGCAGTGCGCAAGAAAACTGCATGGTCAAGACTCATTAGCTGCAGTTGTGACCGTGCTAAAGACCTGTTTTGCAGAAAAAAAAATTGCCACTGCTTTAGATCAGCAGCTTCATCCGACACCCCTATCCCAATGGCAGGGCATCCGATGATTCTCGGGTCTCTTTTATATATATATATATATATATATATATATATATATATATATATATATATATATATACTTGCTAACCACTTTTCTAGTTAATCCGGCTTTTGAAGGTTTTTGGGTCAATTTACTAAGAAACAACACTTTGATCATGTTTTTTCAATAAAAAACATAATTTTTTAAGTCTTTAATATTTAAAAAAATCTTAGACAAACCTACCTGCGTACAGAAATAAGATGTTCCAAGAGTAAATTTCTATAAAATCAACCATATATATATATATATATATATATATAGACACACGGTTGAGTGTAACATCAAACGCTTCTGAATTCAAACCACGGTCAGACTTGCAGCCTTGCACCGTACATAAAAAAAAAGGGGCCTTTAGTACTGCTGCTAATGACTTTTTTTCCGCCCAGGTCTTCAGCGCAAATAAAATTGGGCCAAATATGTTCAATTATATATATATATATATATATATATATATATATATATATATATATATATATATATATATATGTGTGTGTGGTTGGTTCTCTAACATGATGCCATACAGTGGTGAACTCCCTGTTTGTATATATCTAGCTATCTAATGCTAAATCTAACTGTACATATGTTCACGTGTAAATACAACATGGATCATATTTTTAAGATGGCGAAAATCAGTGGCACGCAATTCATGAAAATAAGTTTGGTTTACAAATGGTATAAAATATCATATAAGTCATCTGTAACACAAACATAAAAATTCAAGAAAATTTTACAAAAACTTGCCACGCTTTTGAGTTATTTGAAAACACTGCCTAGCTTTTGAGATATTACTAATATACACCTAGTTAACAAAACAATTCTCAAAAGTTAGGGTAAATTTTTCTAAATAGAAATGATTTTTTTTTTTGATAGGCAAGCTGGGGTTAAGCAGACCCTCATGAGATATCTCTTAAGCCCCATGTAGCAGAGGGATTCCAACCTGAGCCTTCAGCTTGGACCCCCCTTACCACATGGGATACCACCTTGGTGGTAAACATGATCCAATGATTAGATTTGTTTTTGGGGCTTAGTTATATGTAAATCAAGAATGTCACACACACACACACACATCCAATGGCAGAGAGTAATGCGCTGGTTCTGCCCCTTTTCTGGTTCTGCCCCCATTAGGCCCCTTCATAAATCATGTTCTTTTGTGAATTTTCTCATATCTAACACCATAGATGTGATCTGTTGGTTTTATTTAGTGGAAACCAGCTTTTGGATAACTGAAATCTGACCTACATACAGGGTTTTTTGGTGATCCAAAATCAATAGTTATGAAGGCATCAATTTTTCTTAACTCATAAAATCATATTTTTTTGTCAAAAAAGATCTAGGAATTGATTCTCACTAAACTGAGCATTGTAAACACATCTAATGGTTTAGATCTTTCATAAAACACTTCAAAGTATGTGGCCTAATAGGGCAGAACAAGAAAAGTGGGCCTAATATGTTCATCTCTCTCTCTCTCTCTCTCTCTCTCTCTCTCTATATATATATATATATATATATATATATAGAGAGAGAGAGAGAGAGTAGTCTGTAGGTGCATGACCACTTCTGAACATGACCAAAACAAAATTGTGTTGAGCGTCCATCGTGCGTGACCACTTCTGAACATGACCAAAATGAATTGGGGTTGAGCGCCCATCGTGCGTGTGAAACATCATTGTTTTCGCAAAAAGACTTTTAGCAGGGACAAAAGTTGCAGGTCTGAGACCTTTAGCAACAACTTTTGTCGCCCCTAAAAGTCTTAGATGGAACTTTAGCAGCGACAAAAGTTACCATTAAAGGTATGGGACCTTTAGCCATGACTTTTATTGCTGCTAAAGGTGTATTTTGATGCAAACTTGCATTGAGCATCCATCACTCATGCCAATTTATTTTGGTCATGTTCGAAAGTGGTCATCCATCTCTCTCTCTCTCTCTCTCTCTCTCTCTCTCTCTATATATATATATATATATATATATATATATATATATATATATATATATATTGCCTACCACTTTCACAAGTGAACGGATGTTTTTGAATTGTCTTTCATAAATCGACATTGTTCATTTGGAAGGAAACAACACTTGGATCATGTTTTTTTCACAAAAAATATTATTTTTTAAGCCTTAAATATTTAAGAAAATTATAGATAGTTAATTTTTAAACCTTATAAAAACCTATCAGTGTGTGAGGATCTGAAAATCCTGGCATGTTGAACACATCTGTATAGTTAGATTTAAGGAAAAGTACAAAAAACTCTTTAAAAACCTGATAAGATGATGATAGGCCAGAAAAGTGTTAAGCAACTACCACCTACTCTTGGATCATTCGATTTCAACATACAGAACTCATATATATCTATGTGAGCACACTTTGCCCTTCTGCAAATCTCTCTCAAGGCCTAGGCCTATTCCTGTTCTTTCGACTTCAGTGTTTCGGCCATTTTTGCTTCCATCTTATTCATGTATTGTCTCATCTGTATCCAAAGATTTCTTGTGGGTAGAGATCAAACAGAGGAACCCTCGATACTCTCTTCCTTGCGGACCCATCTAAATTGGAGGTATTCATCTCATAATCCATGGGTGAATATTTAGGAGAACATTAATGTCTTCTAAAATGAGGTTTCAGGATCTTAAGTCTCTTTCCTTTTCTTGTATCTCGCAAAGGCTCACCAGGTATATTTGTGTGTATCCTCTTCAGATTCTTCATTGAAGAAGGTTTTTGGTATCATATGGAGCGGTATCCCATATGTAAAATTCTTCATAGATGACATCTTGTGGGTGAGATTTTTAAGGGATGTTTTCACTAGAATGGATGGAGCTTGGTTCTTTTGGGTCCTCGATCGGATATTCATTACAACCCAAACAATGATTCATAAAGGCCCAAATAAGTAATGAGAGTTTTTTTTTAACACTTGGTACTTTAGTTCTCATCGAAAGTTATATTCACTATTCTACGAGGTCTCTTCGGGTTCTAGAGTTCAGAGTTTCCTTTTGGATTCACACTGATATACGCCAACTAACAACTGAAATATACTAATGTGGAGAATCTGGCTCCAATGGTACCGTCACCGATATACCACAACTAACAACTGAAAGGTACTAGTGGGAGGATCTGAAAATCCAAATAATATAACAGAAATTTTGAAAAATCCCAATAAAAGAGGGTCTCTATCCTAAGAGAAGAAGGGACAAAAAAATAAAAAGTGCACAATGAATTCAAGCAATGTCTCAAACAAAACCTAGCTTGTTGAAGGTTATTTTTTTCCTAATTTCTATGGGAGTATGTATTTCTCTAGCAAGTGTCTATAATATGTAGAAAAAATTAATCCTATTATTTATGCATGCAACTAATGCAAAAACACCCTACACACTGGATACACTATTGAAAAAAAAACTAAATAAAAAATATGTCGAATTAAATGAACTGGAGGTTGACCAGACAACATTTTTTGTAGACGGTGTTGTCTGCGGATGACACTCTCTGCAAACACAGAAGTAGTTTCTGTCAAAGCTACGAATTGAGCAGATGACACTGCCTGTGGATGGCACTGTCTGTGGACAATCTGTTGAAATTATAGAGATTTCTTGGGCACTGTCTATGGTTGTTGCAGACTAAAAGATAAACCTTGAAGACAGCGTTGTCTACGAATGGCGCTATCTGCAAATGGCAAATCTGACTAGGATTTCTACAAACGAGAAGAAAACCTCTACAAACAGTGTTGTCTACAGACGATAATTTTTGCAGACAGTGAGTCTGACAGAGAAAGCTCTGCAAACGGCAAAAGCGAGATGCAGACATAGCAGACAACATTGTTTGCAAATGGTTGCAGACTACTGAATGACACAATATCGAACAACAAAAACAATAGACGACAAAAGAGATTTTGTCGTCCGATGAAAAAAAAATACAAGAGCAAAGATTTTTGAGTTTGCTGCAACTTAAAACTCTTTCGATGATGCAAGCCTAACTATAAGAAATTAGGGGAAAATGTCATCTCACCATGATCACCAAAAATTATTTTATAATTTTTTTCTTTTTAGTAAGAAGAACATAATTTACCCAGATTATGCAAAATCCTTTTAAAATTATGGAGACGTTGTATACTAGCCTAGAGAATCCTTTGCCCGACGAAAAGGTAAAACTGAGATAAGTTTTTTTGATCTTTGTAGTGCAATTTGCACCGTCAATATTTTTTAATATGCAAAACAAATCAAAGTGTATTAGTATATGTTCATTAAAACAATGAAAATCAAAATAAATGAACGAATGGTCCAAAAATCACCTTTTTGGGGCTCGTAAAGCGCTAAACTTTTACGTTCTCCTTCAATCCTTGCTACGCTCCTACGTTGGGATGAAAAATATTGTA
Source organism: Nuphar pumila (assembly GCF_984573655.1). Taxonomy (NCBI): domain Eukaryota; kingdom Viridiplantae; phylum Streptophyta; class Magnoliopsida; order Nymphaeales; family Nymphaeaceae; genus Nuphar; species Nuphar pumila. The sequence continues at coordinate 64,488,871 of NC_143264.1, read as the reverse complement.
GTTTTGGCAATATTTCAGTGCGTTGATTCACAAGAGGATGGTATGAATAAGCTAGGGTTCGTTCTCTTCAAGATGACAACTCAGACAAAGAGTTTTCAACTGCCTAGGTCCTACGTGTCAATCTCTATTTATGAGACTCAAAACACTCATTTAGGAGAGTACAAAAACCCATTCAAGAAGAGTCCTCACACTCTAAAAGACATGTAAGGTGGTTGGAAGGAGATAAGGATAAGCCATTTGACTTATTCACACATGTTTGGTATATTGGATGGCGACACGGTTGTGTCGTCCGGTACTCTATGTTCTGCCATCAAGCAACGAACGATGTTACCTTTTGGCTAACCAGTAATGGACGATGATCCATTCTACCATCCTGTGCGAGGGTTTTCAATTCTTGTACCACCAAACACTTATCTTAAAAAGTATTAGCGGTTGGGTATCATAAAATTTTGGTTTCTGCAAATGTGTAAACAAATTGAAAGTAGCAAAAATATTATATTTTTTCACTAGGGGTTCTTTACCCACGAGTGTACATGTGTGTGTGTGTGTGTGTATATATATATATATATATATATATATATATATATATATATTCACTAGAGTATGATAATAGGAAATATGAGAACTATAGTATGAATAAAGATTTTCATGAATTTTGTATGAATTGTGATTTTCATGAATTTTTTATTCTTTGCACTCAAATATAACCATACGGATGTGATGTACATGGTTGGTTTTATAAGGACCAACTCTTGAATCATTCGATTATGATGCATACACAAGATTTTTTTAAGGCTTTAAAATCAACTGCTCATAATTTTCATAAATACTCAAGAATCCAAAAATCCTAATTTCTCATAAAAAAATACACCATCCAACATTTGATTCTTAGCAATTTCTCCATGTTGAACACATCTATGTCGTTGGATTTGCAAAAAAAAGGCTGAAAAATGCAAGTTCATATTATAGTTCTCTCTCTCTCTCTCTCTCTCTCTCTCTCTCTCTCTCTCTCTCTCTCTCTCTCTCTCTATATATATATATATATATATATATATATATATATATATATATATATATATATATATATATATATATATATATCATAGAATAATGTGTGGTATTCGAATTAGAGGTCTAACCTGATCAGATCCATTTACATCACTTGGTCAAAACCTTGGGTCCACGGGTGATTAGTGGTGTCAACGGGTCAGGTTTAGTTTGGACTCAGGTGGAACCACACCCAGACCTGATTTGAGATACTGGCACCGGGTCCAATGAGACCCATTATAAGAGAAATCATACTAGAACCCTATAAGAATTACATGAACCACACCCGGATCATACCTTGTAAAATAATATTTTTTATACTTTTTACATTGAAAATTTATGGATCTTAGTTGGAACTCGGATCAGACTCATGTATGAAAATTCACAAACCATACTTGATTCCATATATTCACTGGACCCTTCGGGTCTGACCTGGATTGTAATTGGATCTTCTTATTTATCCCCAAACCCTGACTCTATAGGTTTGGTACGGGTCAAGTCCGGATCAAACCCGACCCATTGACACCCTCCCCCCCAAGGGTGAAGCAAGACTTATGGTGTGTCCCCATATGAAAACTAGGGTGTCAACGGGTTGGGTTTACCGAGACCCAACCCGGACCAAACCCTATAGGGTTCGGGCATGGTGACAAATAAGAAGACATGATTAAGACCTGGGTCCGGACCCGAAGGTCTGATTAATATATGGACCCGTGTATAGTTTGTGAAATTTTATACCAAACCTGGGCCCGACCTGAATTCAGATTAAGATCCACAAATTTTCAATGTAAAAATGATAAAAAATATTATTTTACCTGGTATGATCTGGGTCTGGTTCATGTAGCTCTTATCATGTTCGGGCATGATTTCTCTTATAGTAGACCCAGGTCCAGACCCGATATTATACCCAAAAAATCTGGTCCAAGTCTGGTTCGACTTGGGTCCTAACCAAACCCGACCCGTTGACACCCCTTATGAAAACTTAGGAAGGAGAAGCTTTCACTATGTAGGGCCGTTGAATAAAAAGGATTAAGACAAAGCGCAAGGGACGCGTGTGTTCTAAATGACGTCGGAAAGCGAACAGGATTTGCCCCTACTTAGAGCCGTGACGCTGGGGCTCCCCTTCCCTACGATTGTGCCATTCATCTAACGTCCATGGTCCATAGCCAAAAAAAGCTTTCGTCCATATCCCCCTCTCTTTTCATTTCATTTTCTTCATAATTTTCTCCCACTAAAACTTATGGGGCCACATACTTTGAATTCCTTATATAAGCTTGCTTTCCACTCAATCTTTTCAACACCAAGAAAGAAGACTGTCCCTCCAACTTCATTTGGAGCCAAGTCGTTCAATATCACCATGGATCCTCCCTTCTTGCCTGTATTTTCATGCAGTTCGCCGGAAGCTTACGCGTGCGAGGACCTAATGATCAAGAAAGAAGAATTGCCGTTCGACGAGAATGATTCGAATGAGATGTTGCTGTTTGATGTCCTAGCTGAAGGTGCCAGCAAATGCGAACCACCTAGTTCCGGTGTGGAGAAGAAGAGGGGCTTGGTCCAGAAGCAGATGAAGTCTGAGAGGTACTATAGAGGCGTTCGGAGGCGGCCGTGGGGCAAGTTCGCTGCGGAGATAAGGGACTCCACTCGGTGCGGGGTGCGGGTGTGGCTCGGCACGTTTGATAGCCCAGAGGCAGCCGCGCTTGCTTATGACCAGGCAGCTTATTCCATGCGTGGGCCAATGGCTGTTCTCAATTTTCCGGTGGAATATGTGAGGGAATCTCTTGGTGACATGAAGTTATACGGGGAGGATGGGTGTTCCCCAGCGATAGCGCTGAAGGAGAAGCACTCCATGAGGAGGAGGAAGAAGAGTAGCAAAGCGAGGGAAGTAACAAGGGATGGGGTGAGGATTCAAGGTGTGGTAGAGATGGAGGATTTAGGGGTGGAGTATCTAGAGGAACTCCTCAAATCATGCCAAGAAGAGGGGCATCTTTGATCTCTCTCTCTCTCTCTCTCTCTCTCTCTCTCTCTCTCTCTCTCTCTCGCTCGCTCTTCACGAAAGCACATGAGAGCAGAGTATTCAAATCATCAGAAACTCCACAACATATGAATTCTTAAAACTCCTAGCAGAAAGAGGTGCTTTTTCAGGGGCCAAATACTTTTCTTTTGAGGAAGTTGCATCTCTTGCTGTTTCTTTTTACTTGGAAAAATTTGCAGAAACACACCTAACTTTTTCATATTTACAAAACAGCCTAACTTTTAAAATAATATAAATTCAATCTTAGTATCAAAGTAATTTTTAAAAATTAAGCATGTATTTTATAATATTTCAAAATCTAGGCTCGTTTTTTGTAAATAGGCCAAAAGTTTGTTGATGTATTTGTAAAATTTTCTTTTACTTATTGAGATTGTATATCACGACGTGCTGTCAATATTCAGTATTTGCCATCTTGACTATTAGTTTCCAAGTATTTTGTAAGGTGAATAATTTTGTACAGTTGTAGTTCTTTGTAAGGACGTGTGTACTACTTTTAAGTTGTACTTTTTTTTTTTAAAGGCAAGCTGAGGTTAGGTTGCTCCTACCGGACAAGCAGAGACCCCGTTGGTACTTTAAAGTTGTACTTTTTGTGAGAGTGATCGGGCCGAACAGCTTATAACTGTGTACTGTCCGTGGGTGTTTGCTTAAGATTTTGCCTTGAGAACACCAAATGCATAAATGCCCATTCCATCTCGGGCTCCCAAACAGAGCCTAAGTTACACCCCTTGTGAGCCATGGTTGCTAGATCGACCCTTTTGATTGAGGGGAGGCATGTGTGTGTACCCCCCTTATAAATGGCACAACCTGATTGGGCCGCACACATATAATGGTGCCAAGTTAATTAATCATGGTTATGTTTTGGTATCTGCAGTGTCAAGATCTACGAGTACTTTCCCCTGCCACTGCCGGAGATAGCTTTTTATTGGCTTTGACCTTGTGAGGATTTGCTCCCCCGAGTTTCGAATTGGCTACATACTTCAAATTGAACGCCTGAAGCCGACCAACTTAACCAGGAATGCAGAGAACTTGTTGGTTATTTTTAGAAGACTTCATCATTATTCTTGGCTCAAAACTATGCTAATTCATCAACACTTTGAACCAAAAGTGCAATTTGAATTCAATTAGAGCAAGTGGCTAAGCTTGATTTGATTATAAAGAATTGCTGCTAACTAATTGCACCAATGTTGGCAATGCCATTTGGGGCATCAATATATAAAGTAACCAATCAGCCAAGCCAACCCAAATATGGTCCCACAATGGAGCCACTCAACTTTGTTGAAAATCCCTTTTTTTGAAACTTAAAAGCTGTCTCTTGTGCTCAAGGGGTATATATATATATATATATATATAAAGCTAGGGTTGGGCTCCAAGGGGCGTATATTGGTGCAATCCAAGTAACACACTTTTGTACTAACGGGCGCTCCGCGTATATGGTAGGAGCAGCTAGTGCACGTCACCTCCAATGGTATCGTTGTATAACTGGTAGGGTCTGCCTAACCCCAGCTTGCCTTAAAAAAAAAAAAGTAACACACTTAATTTTGAGCACATGAGGACCAAATATGTAAACCTTTGAGCAGGTGGCCAAAATATTGGTGCATATCGTAACATATCTATATATGACAATAACTGCTCTCGAAGGGAGATTTGACTATGGGTGCATAAGATAATGTTGATTATGAAGAAAACCCGTTTCCTTCACACACACATATAAATATGGTTGAGTGTATCATCGATCAAATAAAGTGTGAACGATACTCGGACAAACAGCCATAGGTCCAGCGGAAAAAGGCTTTAACGCCGGTCGCAACTGCTGCTAAAGCCTTATTTTTTTATATAACACGTGTGCGACAGGCGGGCGATCAGAGACTCACACTCATCTGATGTAACATTGAACTCTTTATGAGTTTGACGTTACACCCAGTGGCAGAGCTACATATATACTGGCCAGGGTGGGTAAGTGCCTGCCCCTGATCCAGAAATCCCCAATAAAAGAGTTTGAGTCAGGGTGCCCACACTAACCCAAATGCTTTTCCCCACCTAAAAACACATCTCTCTCTCTCTCTCTCTCATTAACCAACTGGTTCATTGCCACACACACGAGTCATACACTTGTGCTCACCCTAACTTGGATGAGCAGTGCTCACACTAACCCAAATGCTTTTCCCCACCTAAACACACATCTCTCTCTCTCTCTCTCTCTCTCTCTCTCTCTCTCTCTCTCTCTCTCTCTCATTAACCAACTGGTTCATTGCCACACACATGAGTCATACACTTGTGCTCACCCTAACTTGGATGAGCAATACCCACACTAACCCAAATGCTTTTCCCCACCTAAACACACACACACATCTCTCTCTCTCTCTTATTATGTTCAATGTTCAGTCTCCTATGCATGCAGCGGGTCAACGGATTTTTAATTGTGCAATCTCTGAGTTGTCGATAACGTATTTGGGTCTGCCGTTACAAGTGAAGCGTCTCTCTTTCGTTGTTTAGGCTTCAACTATTCAAAAAGTGAAAAATAAGCTTTTTCGTGGCAGGCGTCTTATCTATCCATTGTTGGTCGTCTGACTTTAATCAAACATGTTCTTTCTTCTATCCCTAAATTCTTCATGTCAATGTTCGTAATGCCTGTGGGCGTGAAGAAGCAAATTTGTCGTTTAATAATGAATTTTCTTTGGTCTGGGTGTCAACTTAAGAGTAAGCGCCATTTAGTTGGTTGGCGAACGGTGGTGTTACCTAGGCATATGGATGGCTTAGGTGTTTTTACTCCAAAACAGAGGAGTATTGCTCTTGTGGCCAAGCAATGTTAGATGGCCCATCAAGCAGGTTCTCCATGTGCTCGTTTGCTTCATGCTAAATATGTTGCTCCTGATTTATCTCATTTTCATCATGGAACCCGGGGGTTGGCGATCTCGCACTTGAGAAGCATGTGGCTGAGAGCCTTATCGTCCTTCAGAGATCAAAATGGGGATGTAGGAAATTATGATCAGTGGTTGCAATGGGCGATTGCACCAAATGGTGCGTTCCACACCCACAAAGTGTGTAGATCATTGCTCCCCCCCCAAGGGCAGATTGGTTCCCTGAGTGTGCGTTATCGGGTAACGGACCTTCCCCAAGATCTCGGGTCTTGGCTTGGTTAATTTTGCATGATAGGATTCAGACTCACAGTTATTTAAAGAAGTTGGGCTTTCAGTTTTCAAGTTCGTGTGTGTTGTGTCAAGCTGCTGAAAAAACTACTTTTCATTTATTCTGGTCATGCTCAATCTTTGTGGCCCTATTTAATAGGACATGGAGATCTCCGAACGTAATTGTCAAAGAGGAGTCTTTTGCGCTTGATATGCTCCTAGGCCCTATTGAAATTAGACGATGCAAGCGGTGGAGACTGATCTGGAAGACATGGTTGCTTACTACTTTGTGGTTTATTTGGATGGCACGCAATGATGCTACTTTTCATCAAATTTCGATCATCCTTAATAATCTTGTCCATAAAATCTTGGTTGATGTATATGCAATTCTACGTATGCATCTTAGAGACCTCTTCTTCCGTCTGAACAATGTTCACTCATCGGTGGTTTCTTCTAATCCAGCGGTGTAACGCTCCAGATTTCCAAAATGATGCTAAGTTAAAATTTTCATGAATTTTTTTTTCTTTGCAGCGGAACTTAGAAAAGGTTTTAGCAGCGGAATCAGACGATAATAAGTCGTCGGTTTTAGAAAACTCTGAGCACGTTGCAGGTATGTGGCCAAGCAAATCATTGACCATCAAAGTGTTCCATTTTATCGAAAACCACATGTTTATTACAACACTACTGCTTGAAAAAGCAGTATAGGTTCAATAAAAAGGAAGTAGTACAATTCTGTTTAGAGAAACCTTGAAACTCGATGTCGCCTTGTTCCGCATATTGCCACGCAGGTCCAACACCTGAAATCCCCATTAAACGGGGTCAAAACTACTAATGGTCTGGTAAGCAAGCAATCGTATAACCATTCAACTCAAGCAATGCGTTGACCACTCAGGGTCGCAGTTCGTAATAACGACGTTCAAGCCTCCAAGACTTAGCGTATATCGCAAGAGCCTCCTCAGGGCTATAAGTTGAACATCTGCTCAAGTCTCCACGACTTAGCCTTGACCGCTTTCGGGTCTCAAAGGGATCTCTAGCTCAAGTCTTCATACTTGGCACATCTGTATCTCACGCATCTAAGGACAACTCTTCGAGCTTCGCTTAGCCGTGCGGATACAACACGGGTCTTTGCCCAGTCGGTCCAGTCGTATACCGACCATGATACCTTCACAAAGGTTATGCAGGACTGACTCAACAATGTCCACACACTCATACATTCAAGTATCGTTGAACCTAGAACTAATGCATTGTTTCGATAATTAACCTCTTTCATCCTTGGTACACGGGCAAAGCAATTGTCCGGGCATCAACTCGATGTTTTGGGGGTTGATTATTCTATGTATTTTAGATACCTCAGAGGCCTGTTGACCCTATCCATAGTAGGGCAGTGTGTTTCAACTGGGAGAACCCTACTAGGCCCATATTCGGATGCATCATCTACTTGCAGTAGTTGGGTTCAATCCTTAGATCTTAAGGGTAACCACGACCCCAAAACCCATGAGTGACTGAGGTCATCGTGGACTCTATCAGGTCTAAAGTAAAATACGTGTCACTTAAGGTTGTACCATCACTGTCATTCCACAATAAGCATAATTCCTGAAGGGGTCTGTCAGTCTTACGATTACTTGAACAGATATTTGCATGCCATTTAGGCAGCTCGTGCCTCAGCACTACGGGAGTATGTACCTGACCCCATTCAGTCCGCCCCAACACAATCATTAACTGAGGAGGTACCCCTAACACGATTTTCAACCGTGGGGCATGTGCGACCTTAAGTCTTATTCATATATATGCAGAACACCGCTCTTGGCACTACGGCCACTACGAGCATCACACCTCCTTTGGGTTGAAACAACACACTCTGGCTCTTCGGCCCTTACGAGTCTGGTTGCGTAATCGTTCTTAATGAGCATGTATATGACTCGATCTAAATAGATTGGCTGCTCGGCGTATTTTTACGCAACGAGTCCAAACCTGGTTAAGGCACAACCTCTACTCTGGCTGAGTGTCCCTTACGAGCAAGGTGCCCTCGCAGGCACAAGGATACGAGCCGTTCTGTCATTGTTCTATCAACGGACATCATTATGTCATTCAACTGGTCCTGGCAGCTCTTCTGTCAACCATTTTGTCAGCATCTCCCCTGCTCTATCGACAGTGATGCGACGAACTCTTCTACGTTGTAGAAGGCATTCCATGAACTGGGTAGCACTCTGCTGTATGATAGAGTATCCTGCTATGTTCTTTCTGAGCTATTTTTAGCTCTTCAGAAATTTCAGCAACACTTCCTTTCTTTAACGAAGAAAGCGTGTGTTTTTTATCCATTTTAGTGACATCTTCCCTCTTTGGCGGGAAATCGCTACGTTTAACTCGAAAAATGAATGTGCACTGTTATATGTACTTTGCATCCATCAAGGTTACAGGAACCCTAAGTCATAGTCAGGTCATACGTAATTGACTTAGTCTTTACGTAAAGAGCATTTTGCCAAAAAGTGAAGCTTTTCCAATAGGGGCTTCATTTGTCAAGCAAAATCTTGATTAAGGGTAAGGGAATCGCATTGACAATTTAGAGTTTATCTTCATTTGAATGCTCATTTACGTGCCATATATTTAGTATAAGCAAAAACATGTGCTTTATACAGCTACGGCATAAGGAAATGCATATACTATTGTTCAGGATGTGTAACTGAACAAAATATTCTACATATATATTTTTAGAAAGCAGGAGTCTTTGTGTCTTTCAACACGACTGAGTAAGTAAATGCATAGTCGGAAATTGTAGAAAGCATGAGCCTTGGCATCATATGACGCGACGACAAAGGTAAATTACATAGCTTGTGCGATATAAGACGCGTCGGCAGAATCAGCAGATATACACCTAGATCTGCATCCAGCGATAGTTACGAGGTGAGCGGGTGAACACCAAAGTGTTCTAAAGGACTCAACCAAAAACTAGGACGAGACACCATTTTTAAGAACGCATATATTGTGTATTAGAACATATATATCCAACGATAGTTACAAGGCGAGCGGGTGAACACCGAAGTGTCCAAAAAGGGCTCAACCAAGAACTAAAGCAAGATACTACTTCAGAAAGTATATGCTATATACAAACAAGCAAATGCTTGAGAGAGATGGATCAACAAAGTGAATTTACTTCAATTTAAGGAAGAAACGACTCCGGAATGCTTCGAACAGGGTTCGACTTCAAAAAGGATCAACTCTGGACTTCAGACGAAAAAGGACTTTGACTTTGACTTTAAACCTAACTAGGTTCAAGTCAAGTCAACTGGGTTTGAACTAGGTCAGGTAGGTTCAGACCTAGGTCAGGTGGGTTAGGACCAAATCAGGCAGGCTCAAACCAGGTCAGGTAGGTTCAGACCAGGTCAGGTGGGCTCAGGTGGGCAAGGCTAGGTAGGGGAGGTTTGGAAAAGGAGGAGAGAGAGAGGGCTAGACGATTTTTCAAAGGAGGGGGGGCTCCTCTATTTATAGATTCTGAAACTTGGGCCCCAAGTTTCAGAATTTCTATTTTCATCCATAGCTTTTTCAGAAATTTCATTTGATCTTATCCAGATGAGTCACTGATCTTATCCAGATGAGTCACTGATCTTATCCGGATGAGTCATTGACCTTATCCATCTGACTGTTTAAACTTATCCAGATAGAATATTCCATGAAATATTCCCTAGAAGGTGCTGGAAGGCTCTGGAATATTCTAGAATATTTGTTGAGAAATATTTCTGTGGGTCCCACAAATATTTTTAGGGTCTCGCAAAAAAGTCGAGTTTTCAGCATTTTTTCCAAAATATTATGAGTAGGTCATTATCTTCGTATTGACGTAACTAAAAAAGTTGGCTCGTACAAATCTCTTGATTTCATTTAGGTAGAAAGTTACGACTTCCAGAGTGTTTGAGCATATATTCGTGAAGATACGAATATCCTAAGTACATTTGGGTGGTAGGAATCGGTTCGATTCGCTTTACGGTAAAAACAATATTTTCACTGGAAAAATGCCTCAAAAATTTATTTAGAGTTTGAACTGAAAAATTGTGGGTCTTACAAGCGGATCCTGGTTAAGCTTGGCTTTGTTGTTTGTTGCGAGTTGTTTGTCTGTAGTTTCTTTTTCTTTAGCTTTTGTTTTTCTATATTTTAGTTTTGTTTTCTATTTTGTTTGGTTCATGAGTTCAACATTTTGTTGATCTTCATGAGTGATAATGTTGATCTTTTTTTTACTTTCTTTCTCTCTCTCTCTCTCTCTCTCTCTCTCTCTCTCTCTCTCTCTCTCTCTCTCTCTCTCTCTCTCTCTCTCTCTCTCTCTCTCTCTCATATTAAGCAATTGGTTCATTGCCACACACACACTAGACTCGTACACTTGTGCTAACCTAATTTGAATTTTTAACTACCATATATATATATATATATATATATATATATATATATATATATATATATATATATATATATATATATATATATTCACACAAACACACACGAAAAGTTGTAACATTGAATCCCCTTTCAGCAGACAAAAATCGGATGCACGCAAGGCACACAACTGTAAGTTAAAAAAAACCCTTTAGTGGTGGTCCACCACTAAAAATTGTGTTCACGCAACAAAAATTTTCATCGCTGATTTGCGTCGGACATTCTGGGTGTTTGAGGATATACTCTCTCTCTCTCTCTCTCTCTCTCTCTCTCTCTCTCTCTCTCTCTCTCTCTCTATATATATATATATATATATATATATATATATATATATATATATATATATCAAACACTAAAAGCCTTTGGTCATAATCAGATACTTTTTCACAGCTAATCGCACAAGATTAGCAGTGGAAATGATGACAATATTAAAAAAAGCCTTTAGCACGCTTTTGGACCGCTCCTAAAGGCGGTTTTTTCTGCCTACACCTTTTAGCAGTGACTGACGCTAAATGTTTAAACACCGAAAAACAAAATGTAAGTGGGCAAGTATATATATATATATATATATATATATATATATATATATATATATATATATATATATATATATATATATAATTTTGAAAACCTGATCACTAAAAAAGCATGTCAAACCCTACCCACCACATGTTTTATTAAAATTTTAATTTTTTTTTTTTAATTCTGACCATACAGATGTGATATATATATATATATGCTTGTTTTGATACGAATCAGTTTTGATTCTGATGCATAAATAGGTTTTTATAAGTTTAAAAAATCAATGGCACATAATTTTCATAAATTTTTTAGACTCCAAATATCATTTTTTCTATCCAAAATTCATGATTTATAGTAAATCAATCATGTTGAACACATCTATATTGTCACAATTTAAAAAAAAGACATCAAAAATGTCTAGTGGGTAAGGTTGGCATGGTTTTTGGTGAGTAAATATATAATGGATTTTTGTTGTGTCAGATTCCGACAATGCCTCTCCTGTGACAGGAAAAAACCAAAGAAAAACACTGATATTTAAAACAGTTTAATCGCACAGGAGAGTGTTGTGTACCTGATGCCACCATTGCTGAGTTGCGGTGGTCGCCGGAGATTCTCTGCTCAGCCGGGCTGCAGCCACCACAAGCGCAGGCTTCCTCAGGCAGCCGGTGAGTAGACCCTGTATTCCACTTTCGCACACACTCAGGGTCGCTCATGATACCCTGTCTATATAAACCATACGGTGGGAACGGTTTGCGTAATCGTTCCCCCTTATCGTATGCTCATTTATCGGATGGATCATCCCTGATGTGGGGATGTATCCACATCGTGGATAACTACCACGTCAATCGTGATGGTTAATCCAACATTATCCCACTTGATCCGACGATAAATCTTTTAACCAGAAAACCTTATGGGAATAACTTGATGAATAGAATGACCTTTATAATCTATTCTATAGAGCCTTAGTTGAATCTCTAATCCTTATGAGATTAACAACAACCATAATGAGAATCAAGAATTGAAAGTGATCACTTTATTTATGTGCATATGTCAAAAAAAGTTTAACAATCTCATCCTCATTACATGTTCAGAATATAATCTCGGTGCTAGCCCTTTAGTAAGAGGATCAGCAATCATCTCTTTTGTACCAATATTAACAATATGCACTAAATGATTCTTTGTCCTTTCTTTAACAACAAAATACTTCAATTCCATATGCTTACATGACGTAGTACTTTTGTTGTTGTCCAAAAAGGACGCTGCAACTTCATTATCACAGTAGACCTTCAGTGGCTTTCCAATAGAATCGACCACCTTTAACTGTGATATGAAGTTCTTTAACCATATAGCCTGCGAAGTAGTCTCGTACAATGCTATGAATTATGTCTCCATGGTGTGGGCAGCAGTGGTCGTCTGCTTTCCACTCCTCTAAGAGATCGCGCCCCCAGCAAGTAAGAAGACGTACCCAGTAGTAGACTTTCTACTATCAAGGCATCCTCCTAAATCTGCATCTGAGTAGCCAATGACCTAGAGGTGGTCAATTTTCTGATACGTTAACATATAGTCTTTTGTCCCTTGCAAGTACCGCAAGACTTTCTTAGCAGCCTTCCAATGGAGTAAACCTGGGTTAGACTGAAATCTGCCAAGTACTCCTACTGCAAAAGAAATATCTGGTCGAGAACATGTTTGCACGTACTGCAAGCTGCCAACAACTGATGCATATGGATAAGCACTCATCTGTGCTTTGTCAATATCGTTCTGTGGACAATCCTTTAGGCTCAGCTTATCCCCCTTTGATATGGGTGTAGAACATGGAGAACAATTCTCCATCCCATATTGCTTCAACACCTTATCTATATAGGATCTCTGGGAGAGGCCTAGAACACCTTTTGCTCTGTCTCGACGGATCTCAATGCCAAGAACATAAGCAGCCTCACCAATATCTTTCATATCAAAATGTGATGCAAGAAATTGTTTTGTCTCTGAAAGCAACTTTATATTGTTGGTTGCAAGTAATATGTCATCCATATACAACATCAATATAATGAACGTACTCCCACTTTCCTTAAGGTATATACATTGATCAATAATGTCTTCTGTAAATCTGAAAGTCACAATGACTTGGAAAATTTTAATATACCACTGTCGGGAGGCATGTTTAAGTCCATATATTGATTTGTTAAGCTTGCAAACCAAACGATCATTTTCAGAGAAACCAATAGGTTGTTTCATGTATACCTCTTCATTCAGATCCCCGTTGAGGAACGTTGTTTTCACATCCATCTGATATAGCTCTATGTCATAATGAGCTACGAGGGCCAAAATTATCCTCATTGACTCCTTAGTTGAGATAGGAGAGAATGTCTTATTATAGTCAATGCCTTCCATCTGGGTGAATCCTTTAGCAACCAATCTTGCTTTATGTCTCTCTATGTTACCTTAGGAGTTCTTCTTGGTCTTAAAGACCCAATTACACCCTACGGGCTTTACTCATTTAGGTAACGCGACAAGATCCCACACTTGATTTTTAGCTATAGAGTCTAACTCTTCTTTCATGGCTTCTATCCAGTGCGAAGATTGTTTGCTTTCAACAACTTCCATAAAAGTCAACGGGTCATAATCCATATCTATGAAATCACGAGGCTCCTAAAGGTACACCACATAATCAGGATGTATGGTAGATCTTCTAATCCTTGTGGATCTCCAAACAGGTCATTCTTCAGGCTCAGATTGAACCCGATCATCCTGTTTGTGCTCTTCCGCATTGTCCACAATAGCTTCAATTTAGATTTATGCATTAACAATCAAATGATCAACCACACCATCATTAGGAATAACAATGTGGTATCTTTCGATGTTTTCCTTAACAGGTGACAAAACTGGATCCTGTACTTCCTCAAAACCAAGGTTTTAAAGTGCACTAAATTCTACTGAACCATCTTCTAGGAATTTTGCCTTATCTGTTTCAACAATCTATGGTGAGTAAGATGGGCAATAAAACCTGTACCATTTTGATCTTTCTGGATAACCAATGAAATATTCACTGGTTGTTCTTGGATCAAAGGCTTTAATGTGGGGGTTATACAGTTTAGCCTCTGCAAGACATCCCCATATGTGCATATAAGACAGTGATGGTTTTCTACCTGTCCACAACTCGTAAGGAGTTTTAGGCACAGATTTCGTAGGAACCTTATTCAAAATATGCACAACAGTCTTAAGGCTTCACCCCATAACTTTATGGGAAGTATTGAATAATTCAACATAGCTCTGGCCATTTCCTTAAGCGTACGATTTCTCCTTTCAGCTACACCATTCTGATAGGCACTACCAGGCATGGTATATTGAGGCACAATGCCTTCATCTTTGAGAAATCGCGCTAATGGTCCTTCCCTTTGCCCCATCTTAGTAAATCTATCATAATATTCGTCACCTCTATCAGACCTGACTATCTTAATAATCTTATCGGTTTGTTTCTCTACTTCTTTCTTAAATTCCTTAAACATCTGAAAAACATCAGATTTTTCAAAGATCAAGTAGAGATACATATATCGAGAATAGTCATCAATAAAGGTGACAAAATATTTTTCGCCTATGTAACAAGGGAAAAACGGTCCACATACATCTGTATAGACTATCTCCAGTATCTCACTGCTGCTTTTGGCACCCTCTTTATATGTATTTGTATGCTTAGCCTTTATACAATCAACACATGGGTCATTGTGAGTAAAATCTAGAGATTTCAAGATCCCTTCATTTACGAGTCTCTTTATTCTCTTTTCAGAGATATGACCCAACCTTCGATGCCAAAGCATGTAAGATTTATCATTTATCAAGCTACGTTTATTTCCAACTAATGCGTATTCAGAAGTCAGAGACTCCTGAGTTTGGATCTTCACATTCAATCTATATAAACCATCATAAACTGATGCAGAACCAATTTCAACTGAATTTCTGAATATAAACAATTTAGAATTTTCAAACATAAAACAATATCCAAATTTATCCAACTTTGAAATCGAAATTAAGTTTCTATTATATGATGAAATATAAAAGACATCATGAAGATCTAAAACTACGTTTGTATCCAGAATAATCTTGCAGGTTCTAACACCTTTCACATGTGAACGCATCTTGTTTCTCAAATAGATGCTTTTCTCATGCATTATTGGTTCCTTTCTGCTCAAGAACAACTGTAGACAGTTGAAAATATGAACAGTAGCACCAGAATCAATCTACCAGCTATTTTCAGGAATTTGTAATAAATTACATTCATGAGAAATAAATAAAAAATTACCTCTTTTTTTCAACTACTTCTTATATTTTATGCAATATGCCCTTATGTGTCTCTTCTTCTTGCAAAAAAAGCACTTTATGGGAGCAGAGTTGGATTGCTTTTCTTGGGATGACTTATCCCCAGTTGGCTTCTTCCTAGCATTTCTCTTAAATGCATTCTTCCTTGGTTCTACCTTGGATGTATGAAAAATCATATGTGCACTCTGCACCTTCTCCCCTTTCAACCTCTCTTCTTCTTCAATACACTTGGACATAAGTTCATTGAACGTTCATTCATCATTATGTGTGTTGTAAGACATTTTGAAAGGTCCGTATTTCAAAGGTAAGGACGTTAGAACTAAATGCACTAGGAAAGAATCAGAGATGGTGAGCTTTATGTCATTTAGTTGAGACACTATGTTCCTCATCTTCAAAATGTGCTGGCGAATATTTTTTCCTCCAGTATATTTCATAGATATGAGTTTTGACATCAGGGTATTGGCTCTGGCCTTGTTTGAACTCACAAACTATGCCTCAATGGCATTCATGAATTCCCTCATTGTTCTATATTGTGGGATAGCACTACGAATATTCTTAGCTACTTTAGATTGCAAAAGCAACAAGTTAAGCCTATTCGAGCGCTCATACTTCTCAAAAGCAATCTTTTGATCAGTAGTGCTCTGATCAGTGAGGGCAGCAGATTCATCTATCCTTAGGGCCAGATCTAAATCCATATACCCTAATGTAAAAAGAATAGTTTTTTTCCAATCACTAAAATTAGATCCAGCAAGAAAATGTATAGAGCTAGAGTCATCTAAAATCACAGAAATAGAAACTGCATGACAAAAAATATGTATCAAGAAGCATTCGTACGAGACTAAACTTTAATGGAAAAAGCAAAAGAATAAAGGCCATTGATATGCTTATTTCCTGGCGAGTGAAGGGGGTCATCGGAGTCCTACTTTAGTAAGAGCTCTGACACGCGAAACCACTTCGCCTACTGACCATATTCAGTAAAACTAAGGTTCTTGTGAAGTTAGACCATCAACACTAGGTACCTTTGGATACACATGTGTGATGTATCTCAACACAGTTACCTTATTTTACCCTACTTAAATTTCAAACACGATAAAACTACATTTGGGTCGTTTATGGTTTCATGAATATAAGTACAACAGTAATATTGGCTAAAATCATATGATAGTACAACATTTTGACAACATACGTGTATTCAGTCACTTTGGTGACATGAATACACTAAGTTATCTAACTATCCTTGATGCCAATATTATATACACATTTATACATACATAATTACAAATAAAAGCATGAGCAATAACCCAAGCCAAACTTAAATGGGTAAAACCTTGGGTCCTCAAGCAAGAACCGATTTGAAAGCACTCTGAATCGGTCTGAAGCAGCCCCGAACCGGTCATTCAAGGTTCTGAACCTTATAAACTGGGTCAAGTATGGACAAAAGTTCATAAAAACCCTATAACAGTATGCCAAAATCCATGTATTTTCTTATATTTGAGAAAACAAGGTCTTAGCATCTCGGAACCGGTGAGAAATTGGAAGGAACCGGTCAAAAACGGCTCTAAACCGGTTCTGGAAAAGGGCTGAATCAATCCCTAATCCGGTTCAGGCCAAATAGTGCCTGGACCCTACTGGATTCGGGTCGAAACCCGACTGTAACTGGATCTGGGTCAGACCCGGTACAAACCGGATTCGGGTCGAACCCGAGGTTTAACTGGATCCGGGTCGAACCCGGTTGGAACCGAATTCGGGTTGGACCTGATAATATCTGGATCCGGGTCGAACCCGGTAACAACTGCATCCGGGTCGGACCCGGTACTTACCGGATCTGGGTCTGACCCGGGTATAATGGATTCAATATTAATCGGATCCGGTCCGAACCAAATACCGGATCCGGTCCGAACCAAATACCGGATCCGATCCGGTTCCACCCGTTAAAAAATTGAAAAGGGGCAGAAAACCCCGATTTTTCTCAAAAGAGGGGTTTTCCCCATCTTACAGCCGGCGACCAATGTCGCCCGCCGGCGACCCACACCGCCTGACGACGACTCACGCAGGAGCCCCGACGGCGACGTACACCGGAGCCCCGCCGGCGATGCACCACCGGCAAAAATTGCCGCCCGACACAGCCTGCTGCCCTGAAATAGGATGTCGGAGTGTCCCGGTCTCTGACGCCGGCAAATCGTTCGTCAAAGACTCCAGTTTCCTGGCGATACAACAACCCAATGGCCTCAGGTAAAAGAAAAACCCTAAACCCCTTTAAAAAAAAAATTCTGTCACCCAACGGCGACAGTCACCGGCGACATCATGTCGCCCCCATGGCGATGCCTCTCTTTCGGAAAACCTTTGTCGCCTCATGGTGATAGTCGCTGGAAAACACTGTCGCCCAATGGTGACAGTTGCCGGAAAAACCCAAAAAACACCATCGAACCCTCGCAGCGGAGGGGTGGTGTGGGCTCATAACCCATTGTTGGGTCGGATTCTGGCAATGCCTCTCCTGTGACAGGAAAAAACCAAAGAAAAACATTGTTATTTAAAACAGTTTAATCGCACAGGAGAGGGTTGCGTACCTGATGTCGTCATTGCTGAGCTGCGGTGGTCATCGGAAAAGGGAGGTCGCCGAAGATTCTCTGCTCAGCCGGGCTGCAACCACCACAAACGCAGGCTTCCTCAGACAGCCGGTGAGTAGACCATGTATTTCACTTTCGCACACACTCAGGGTCGTTCATGATACCCTGTCTATATAAAGCATACGGTGAAAATAATTTGCGTAACCGTCCTCCCTTATCGTATGCTCATTTAAAGGATGGATCATTTCTGATATGGGGATCTATCCACATAGTGGATAACCACCACGTCAATGGTGGTGGTTAATCCAACAATTTCCACTTTTCAAAAAACACGACCAAACGTATGGTCGTTGTGGTGTAACCGATCGATATCATTATAATGGATTAATCATGACACTTTCCCCAACCTAGTAGCCAAACTTATCCCCGAGCGGGGCTTACCTTCCTCAGAAACTCGTTATTAATTAGGAAATAATCAATCAACCTTGGCATACAAACTCTTAGTCAATTAGCCAAAATCGCAAATCGCAATTAATCAGCAACGTTCTGTATTGCATTAAATGCCGCAAACAAATAATTTTTAAAATATAAATAATAACAGTACTTATCTACTTATACTCTTAAATTTGATGGATTGCTGGGTTCTTAATATTTTAATTATATAATAGTATTATGTCAAAATTTTGCTACTCATGCATAGATGCCAATTAAAAACAATAAAACCAATATACATAAACTATGACAGAAAATTAAAATATAAATTAAAGCATTCTCGAGTGAATTTGCATTCCCGAAATAAATGAACCACTGATTCCTCAATTTTTTTAATTTCAACAATTTTCTGCCATAGATTCTGTATATTGGTTTTATTGTTTTTAATTGGCATCTAAGTAGCAAAATTTTGACATAATAGCATTATATAATTAAAATATTAACGACCCACCGATCCATCAAATTTATGTATAATTAGATAACTGTTGGTATTTATATTTTAAAAATTAGTTGTTTGTGGCTTTTAATGCAATACAAAACGTTGATGATTAATTGTGATTTGCGATTTTGGCTATTTGACGAAGAGTTTGTATGCTCAGGTTGATTGATTCTTTCCTAATTAATCATGAGTTTCTGAGGAAGGTAAGTCCCCGAGTAATTACTAGGGCTGACTTTAGCTACTATGTTGGGAAGTCTCATGACTATATAATTCATTAATAATGATATCAGTTACACCACAACGACCATAAGACAATTTAGGTATGTTTGATGGCCTGTCTAGGATTGGACTAAATGAACGATGCCAAGTCTAACGTTCGTTTGGACCATACTCAGATCTTGTGTTCTAAATGTCCGTTGTTTGTTGAGGATGTATAGAGTACCATAGTGACAAATATCGCTAGATTTATGAAAATCTGGCGATAATATCGTGAGAAATTGCCTGAAAGTTTAAAACGGAAATTTTTTGTGAGATTTTCAAAATATCATGAGATTTATGAAAAAACATAATTACCGTGATTTAAACACGATATTTATGTTTTAAATGGCTATTTATTGTGAAAAATCATGTATTTTTATTTTAAAATATTTTTTATTAATATTTTCTTATAAAAATTAATTTTTTATATTTTTTATTTTATTTTTTTATTGCCGAGATTTTGCCAAAAATGCGAGAATTATGAATTTTTTTGAATTTCTTGCAAGTTTTTGAAAAATGAAAAATTGCTGATAAAAACGTTTGTCACTATGGTGTAGACAACCTATATAGACATGTGGATAATGGGTCACATTACTTTGTTTTGGATCGTATGACCCGATCCATCCATCATTTTACATAATTTAACAAGCTTATTATGGATTTTTGGCCTGCATATGAATCCAATTATGAAAGTATATATAAAGTCCAGAAGCTCACCAGCCTTCTCTTCCTTGATCCGTCTAATATTCTCATTATAGAGGGAAAACCCAACAACAAAAACACAAGCACAGGAATTGGTGTTCTCCCACTCACAGTCTGCATGATCTATTTACACTGATTCTTGCCATAAGACATGTTAATAACAGGTTTTTTTAATCATAATTCCCTGCAGTAAAATACATTAACAGTAGGATATTATTCATCATAAGTCTCTGCAGCAACGGTTTAAGAGCAGGGAAATTCTCAACAGAAATTTCAACATAATTACCCATTATAGCAAAGGATTCCTCTACCGAACTCCCAACAGAAATTTGTGTGTTAACATGGGATTCTCAATCGAAATCCCAACAAAATTTACATAACAGTAGAAAATGTGAATAACATTATGTATAAAATTCTCAATATGAAACACGAACAACAATATATTTATTTTTCAAAAAAAAAAAACAGCAATACTATATTTCAACAGAAAAACATGTCAATAACTGAGGTTTATCAACAATGATTTCAGCAGAAAAAAAATCATGTTATAATATGAACATGAACCACAAAATATTATGACACCCCAAAACCCAACTTTTTATTTTGCTTAAAATCAATCCCAAAAAAAGAACTTTTTCTACTATAACCATAAATCAAAACCCCAACATAATTTTTCTGCACTGTTCCTACTCCCACCAGTGACTCCTACATTATCCAAACACCACCAATCTCGCCCCTCCACGATGGTGGATTCGTACAGATCTTCCCCAGCCTCCTTGGTTTTCAAACGTGAAGGAGATTAAGAAGGGGAGCCTAAGAGAAATCGGCAGAAACGAGGAGAGAATGGGAGAAAAAGATGAAGAAGACTAAGGTGAGGGAAAGACATGGTAGAAAAGGGGGTTGTGTGCTTAGTGAAAAATGAGAGAAAAGAGAGGGAGAGAGGGGAAACAGAAAACCCATGTTTCCCCACGACAGTGGTTGCAGTCGACGAGCATATCGCCCCGGTCTTTCTTGAAGAGAGAGAAAGAAAATGAAAGAGAGCCGCCCATCGTGTCATCTTTTTTTTATTTGTTCTTACCGTTCTTGTTATTTTTGTAACAAGGGGCGTAGAACGGTGTTTACACAGTATTTTGGACACGATGAAGGGCATTCTGCTCATTCGCCATGTCTCACGTTTGTTACAAATTGTATGAAAATGGTGTTTTTCATCCAGTGAGATGGGCGGAACACGTCATCAAACACTGATTGTGTTTTGTGAAAAGTGAAAATAATGTTAAAAAGATATTCAGATTTTAAATCTTAAGCTTCATGAGCTACCCAAATAAGATTCATTTTTTAAATCTCACTTTTGATTGCCAAAAAAGTTTTATATTTGGTTGTTTTGAGGTATTATTTAAATGAGATTCACTTTCTAAATTTTATATGATTCCAAATCACATGATAGGCAATCAAACATATCTTAGTTTTAACCATCTTTTTTTGTAAAATACTCAAAGAGATAAGAAAAAATAAAAACGGTGGCTATTTCATGGCTACCACAAAATGAAATAGATACGAGAAACAAAGCCTTAAGCGAAAGTAGAGAAGCTAGTGTTAAAAAGCATAAAAAAACATAGAAAGCAATATATATAAAGCATGTCAACATAAATATAAAAGGAACATGTAAGCTTGTTATAAAAAATATAATTTTTTGAACATGAAAAACATAAAAATGTGAGAAAAGTGAATGGGAAGTGAAAAGAAGCAAGAGTGAAACTTTAAGGAAGCAAAAGGGAATCGATTTATAAAATGAAGAGAATCATATTTTTCATATTTTGGAAACGGGTTTTCCAAAGTTTTCCCTCCTTTCCAGAAGCAAAGAGTTTCAGGGTTCCAAAAGGAGCTTATGAGGAAAACGTGTTTCCACATGTAGCAAGAAGCTATTCTCTGCGTAGTGGAGAAATGTGAGAGGAAAGCAACAACTGTATCTTTCGAGATAAAACAATCTTTCTAGATTTATTGTGCACTGCAAGTCACAGTGATGTCTGCCATTAGGCTAATTAAAATGACATGACAAGATATTTCCTGGACTGGTTCTCAGCATTTGGGCCCTCCTGCACCCTCAGCCCCATTTATGCTTCTGGGTCCTAAAGTCTTGTGTCTTATATTTGTTCTGACTGAATCTGTAACTCTATGTTATGACATTAATACATTTTTTCACTTTCTCTCGAAAGAAAAAAGAGAGCACATTATTATTATTATTATCTTCTTCTAGGCAACTCACTTTGATCATTGTTGAACCTACGCATTTTCTTTTATGACAATTTCAATGTTTCTAATCCTATCCTAAATATTATAAACGAAGAAGTGAGCAGGTCAAAAATTAGATGCTTCATTGTTTTTTCTAAATTAACATCCTTGTCATGTTTTCTAACAATGTCGTTAAAAAATGTTTGCCTTTCTTTATTTAGTTTAAAAAAAAATGGTTTACTTACATGACATCTTGTAAATTTTTCAAAAATACTCTTCAATTACCATATATAACTCTATCTATCTCTCCCACTCTTTCTCATGATTGCCATGTAAAATCGATTTATTCCTTATAAAAAATATACTCTCTCTCTCTCTCTCTCTCTCTCTCTCTCTCTCTCTCTCTCTCTCTCTCTCTCTCTCTCTCTCTCTCTCTCTCTCTCTCAATAGTAAACTGATGAGAATTTCTATTTCTCACTCCTAAAACATCTCCATAATCACTCTTCTCACCTTTTTCATTGACCATAAAAAAAAGAAAAATAAATAAAACTTACGCATGGGTTTGGCTAGCCCCATGTGTAACTTTCTCAACAAATTGTGTTTGAATGCATACATTTTTTATATGTCTATTTATCATAAAAAAATAATATAATTTAGGCCCACCCACATGGATGGGTTGTTATGTTTTAATTTAAAACCTAATCCTAAATTTTTTAAAAGTAGAAGCAGGGGTAATAGGTGCCAAAAAATAGATGCTTCATTACTTTTTTTAAAAATGGCATTCTTCTCATGTGTTTTGATAGTGTTATTAAAAATTTGTTTGTCCATTCTCTTTATAGATTTCAAAAAAAGAAATGTTACTTACATGGCATATTGTATTTTTTTTCATAAATGAATAATTGGCATTTATAATTTCATCTTTACGTCCCATTCATGTGCACAATTTATTGCACGAGTATGAATCGTTTGAAAAACTGACCATTTGCAATACACTTACCAGTTTCAAAAGCATGCAGTTTTGGAAACCATGCATTTCAGTTTCCTTCATTTAAGACCAGTTGTAGTTGGGCCTGCATACGTTTTTCCAGGGCAGGCCTACGACTCTATAAAAGGCATTTGGAATAGAAACCATCCCAACATGACAAACTTGTTTTCATCAAAATCTGCCTTCTTTTACACATGGTATGCTTATGTTTTTTTCCTTAATTTTAAGATTTATTATTATGGTACATATAACCTTTTTTCATTTTAATTTGATAAATAATTTTTTGTTTTCATTTTTTGTTCATTTGTTGGATAAATATGATTAGACAAGCAGTTATATAGTTATATTTTTATGATTTAATTTTTTGACTTGCATGTATTAAATTAAACATATAGTAAATTACGTAAAAACAACATATATTTGCTTTCTTTCTTTCTCTCTCTAATGTCTCCCCCGCCCTTTTTTGAAGAACATGGCTGATTCATTGCAAAGAACTACAGTTCACGATCCATTAATGTCTTCCATTGGGATTGGGGGAGTATTCCTTAGTCTTTTCTTTTGCTTTTGTTATGAGTATGAGCTCCAAACAGCATCATACCAAGTTGTTCCCGATGAGGCTGAGTTAGTCAAGGGATAGACTTTTGGTGGTTGGATTGGTTCTAATTACCGAATATCAGTCAAGAACATCATTTGTGGAGATTTTCTTGGGAACAAGATGTATCGTTTGCTGAAATGTCCCAACCATGTATTTTGGGTGGCTTGGGGCTTTACGTGTGGCTGCGATATTTTCAGACGGATAAACATAAATTTTATTTAATACATGAGAAACTAAGAGAGAGAGTCATGTGGAAAATATATATTATTTAAACAATTTTTACCATTTATCTCATAGATTCCTGCCATATGGGGGGGCTGATTATCTAATATATATTAAGCCAAATAAAAATGTATTGCATTTTTTTAGTTATTTAGTTGTATATTTTAAAAATAAATTGTAATATGTTTTAAACATATACATATTTAGATGTCTTTATTTATTTATTTGTCACAAGAAGACTGATATAAACATGATTTATCTAGGCCTGGCCAAATGGACATGCCATTAAATATTTGGTATATGATAATTAGGCATTAAGGCCATTTTGGTATTTGCTGAAATATATAAGTATAGCATTGTTACCACCTACTCTTCATCCACACACACACACACACACACACACACACACACATATATATATATATATATATATATATATACACACACGATGTATAAGAAGGATCTCTTAAGGGTTGAAAATTAATAGCTTAGAATTTTCATAAATATTCAAGCATAAAAAATCGTATTTCTTGATCCAATGACCCAACAGTCTATTCCTAGCAAATGTACCATGCTAAATGCATCAGCAGGGTGAGATTTGCAAAAAAAAACCAATGAAAATCTCAATTCATACCAGAAAACATATTTGATTGGTAAACATATTCCAGATTCCCTATATATATATATATATATATATATATATATATATATATATATATATATATATATATATATATATATATATATGTCAAAATTTGAGAACCAAAAATTTGTGAAGATAGAAATATTTGAACGATCTTGAGTTTGACAGTTTTGTCTTATTGATGGATAGTGAGGTTTTTAGTTTCGTGATCATCAAAACTACTACCATGACATCCATCCATATCATCATTACAACGGTTGTCTTTTAAGCTGATAACTTGTGAGACATATATACATCAGCATGGCCGGTGACGATACACACAACCATATTAAAACAAAAACAAAAACTGTACATCCACTGCCCACGTTATTGCTCCTCCTCATATAACAGTAAAAATACTGTATCTTCCTATTCCAATTAAATGAAAATCTCCAAGACATTAATTAATTGTTTTCTTCATCCATACGTGGAGACATTTCCACCGTACAAGGTGGCGGACAAATTTTCCTTTGGCATCTTTGTATTCAACAACCTATGAGTCGTTTTTTCTTATTTTTTGAAGGAAAGAAAAGTTTTATTTCTGATGGGAAGAATTCAGTTCAAGCAGACAGTCAAGTGGATGACGAGTGGTCACCCAGACATTGGAACAGAGGATGGAAAGTGAAGAACAGAAAATATAACAGAGAAACAGTAACAGAAATGGTGCTCAGTTAGTATAGGCTCGATAATGTTATTAATACTGAATATATTCTGCATATATTTCATATTATAGAATGAAAATGGTTGAAGTGTTTTTGGCCTCAATAAGTTTAGAGTTCAAATCCTACTGTTTACAAGTTTGAAACAATTATATTTATTTTGTAAATGAACCAGTTTGAGCTTGGATTATTAGGTTTAGCGTTCAAATTCTTTTATGTTCAACTTTTAAAATAATATATCTTTTTTGTGAATGAGCTTGCTCATGATCGGTTCATTTAGCTCGGGCTTTTCATGAGCTTAAGCTCGGCTCAGCTCAACACAAGAAACGAGTCAAGCTTGAAGACCATCTGTTTGGTTCGTTCGGCTCGCTTACCAGCCCTAGGCAGGCCTGTGCACGATGGTTGTCGTGATGATCGGGCCCTACATACAACTCACATTTTTTTCTTTGAGGTGGCAAAGGCATATTTCCTCTACTATTTCCAGTGGGTTCCGTTGGGATATTTCCGAAGGAGCCATCAAGATATATACGTCTCGGGTGTGCCACTTTTGACGTTTATGATTAGTAAGTCTAGTCCAATACATTAATATGTCTATTTGGCTGATCCATCTTAAAAGCCCACTGGTATCACATGGCCTAGATCCAACCAAAGTGTGTTAAAGCCAATTGTTTTTAGTTTTTCATTCTGGTTTACTGTCCAATTCAGCTTAGAGTCGGGAGTGACTGACCTAAATTAACCCGGGTAGGACAGACTAGGTCTACATGGCTAGGCCTGATTTGATCTAAGACATCCGATTGAATCCCATCATAACACAACGAAGAGCCTGTGTCAAACCAAATCTGATCATGCATGGAGGTAAAATTTTAGTTCTGATATCAGAGGCGTAGGAATTTGAGATGATAATTAAGAGACTAACAAATGTTTGTTTTAAATTAGGGATGCTAATTTCTCTGTGTCAATCGTGTTGGAAGAGTGTGGAGCTTGATATATATCTCTAATTTACGTGGATCTAACTTTGCGATAAGTTGGTGTAGGCGGGTTGCACCCTCCTACATGTAAGTTGGGGGTTTAGAGGGCATTAGCCTCTGAGAGAATTAATTTTGGAAGGTTGTTTTGTAATTTTATCCTTCACTCATTATATTCAGCAACACTATTAGACTTCTTGTAAAACTTTTAGACTCCTTTTATTTAAAAGAGGCAATCTAGCTCTTATATTGAATCTCAATCTATAAAGAAGAAGGCTCAGTACAGCCGTGAACGTAGGCAATTCTTGCGGAACCACGTAAAATCTTTGTTCTTCGTGTATGGCGGTTTTCTCCTTTTATTTTTTCTAGCGTTTGTTTTTGATATCCATCAGTAGTTTGAAGCTTTGTTTCCTGACAAACCGTACAAGTTTAGGACGGATATCTCACCAACCTAATCCATTTAATCGGACTTGGTGCAAAATATTAAACATTTGAATGTGTGATTGGGTTAGATTCGCTATTGCATGATGAGATCTGATCGAATTCAGACACGGATTGGGTCTTATATACAAATCATTGTAGGTTCAAAATTGCATGTTTGAAAACGCAAGCTAAGCATCTAAAACTCATTTTCAAAAAACATAGCAGCGTGTCCCATACTCTGCAAGCTGCAATAATGCAGTATGAAACCGCTTTAAAAATGTTTTGGCCTCAGGTGAATGAGTGTCCCACATCATATATATATGTTCAGGCAGCTAAGGGATCAATCAATTTTGATTAGATATTTTTTTTAGGAAGCAGATCAGGTCATGCTGAACATGAGCGTTTTTGCTCATGCCGACATCGTGGCCGTCTGTTTGCATTTTGGATGAATGCCACTTGGTTTTGTTTGACTTTTGAGCTTTTTAAAATGCAAATCGGATGGCCACGATGTCAGCATGAGCAAAAACGCTCATGTTCAGCATGACCTGATCTGCTTCCTTTTTTTTTTCGTTTATTACACAGAGAAATCGCACCCGGGATTGGAAACCTGACTGCTGTATTTCTGTTTGCCGTTCTGCAGCGTCAAACTCTGTGGGTATCCCCTCTCTACTCTTAGGGAGGCCAACCCATCTCCCTATTCTCTCTAGGTAAATAAGGGGATCAACTCATTTTCATTAGCAATGGTAAATATCAAAGTTCACGAAAATATGCTAGAACAGAATGTAGTCTTGGATAAAACTAGCCAAACAGGTTTGGATTGGACTAGCTGGAGGACCATGCTAACCCCCTTGATAAACTAACAATGTGAAATATCAAAGTTTGAAAAAAAAAATGTTAGATGACGAACAGATGAGATTTTAGTGTTGGATAAAAATGGCCAAACAGGTCTAGATTGGACTAGCTGGAGGACCATGCTAACCGTCTTAATAAACTAAGAGGGCCAACCTTTCTTAGCATTTTTTTCTCCTCTTCCAAGAGTCTTAGAAAAATACATCTGCAAGTTGATTTTAGGATGACAAAAAATTGACTTCAGTTCCTGTTTGCCAGCTTTTCCCCTTACCAAATGATAATCGATCTTGAGGTGTTTGGTTCTGACAGCATCTACAAGACGGAGACGGCCTAGGAGATGCACGGTCAAAGACTATGCCACGCAACAAAACTATTTGTGGCGAAGTCTAGTGTGGAAATAATAGCTAATTGTACAGCAACGCAGGACTAATGTGCCCTAGCTAATTATCTTGCAAAATATTTAGCGTTTGACAGCAATGATAGGCAGCACCAAACGATAGCAGCATTCAACCAGCTAATTAAAGAAAACTTGAAATTCGGTAAAAACCCACCAAGGGCGGGTACTAGTGGCCGGTTGAAGTGCCCAGCTCAATTAGGTAATCAGCGCCCTCGTAAAAACAGCTAGGGAATTTGTTTCTAACAGCAAACAACGCTCACCCTTAGGGAGTGTGCGGTAGTATTAGATGCGTACGAACACGAAAGTAAATGACACGCAAAATCGGACACAAACCATCCTGCTGGGTTGGTTGGAGCGTTTCACCGAACAGTTGGTGGATGCTTCCCAACGGTCCACAGAACAGCGATTTACTGTGCACGCCCCCACACGAAAATCGTGGAACCTGTTATCCAGCTACAGAAATATTTCTGTTGAAATTCAGATTAAATCATACGTAAATTAACTCACCTGAGGGAATACGAGCACGAATCAGGTGTCGCTGTTCAACAGTAATATGGACGTGAAATCAAATCGATATTCTTTATTAACTCAAAACAGTTCTACTCACCACCAGATGTGACGTCAAACAATTTCAGCGCAGATTCAAGAATGAACATGAAATTGAAATAAGGAAAATGGCACCTGCCCTAAATCAGTTCTAATTCCATAGTTCAACAAAATTGCAATTTCCTTTAATTCAACAACAGATAAGCGAATCAGAAAAACAGAGATGCAGCAGTTCAAGATTCAACAATCAATAGAAAGACTAACAGCAAATAGTAGAGATAAGCAAGGAAAGAAGCCGCTTAGCTCCGGTGATGCTACGTTGGCAAATGCAGGTTCTCCTTTATTTCTCACTTCACAGCCCACGGACAAACCTCAGGTAGGTCGACACCCCCCACCGAGAATATCTCCACGGCAGCGCACGTTCAGGACGGCCACTACGAAAGATGGGTGGCCGTCCTGAATTATTTTCACATAAGTTTCAATGTTCCAAAGAACGCTTATGCATAAAATTAACAAGCCTAATTAACAAAAGCCACATCTGATCTAGTCATCACGATATATATTAGAGAGCTCCTACAACACTTCTGCAGTGTGAAAAATCAATGAAAGGATTTTCATTGTATTTATATAATGGGATGTTAGTAGTAGCAAAAGTAAACATTATTTTGACTAGACCATCAATGTTTTGAACAATATCTCATGAATATATTTCCTTTAAGACAAAATAATTTCATTTGAAGTTTGCCCGACTTTAATATCCAAAAAAAAATTTAGTGGCCCAAGATTTTAATATTAAACTCTTCATCAAAGGCATGGATGATATTGAGAACTTCTTTATGAGAGTTCCATGTGAGAATTATGTCATCTACATACACTGTCACGGGCCTATTTCCTTGAATGGGCCAGTTTCTCACCGCCGCAAGCCTACTTGTCAGCTCGCTTGCCGATCGCAGAAGCTTGTAATCAGAGTGCAAGAGAGCGAGAGAATAGAGGGAGAGAAATTGCAATCACAAGAAGCAATCACAACGAGGGTGAACAAAAGAAAGCTCAACGCATTTACTTCATTCACAATTTTGCCCGCAGGCCATTACAGTTCAAGTATACGGGCTGCCCCTTCGGGGTATTGATTCACCTGAATCAGGCAGCTTACATCAGACTCAACAAAAGCAAAACATACTCTAAGTGTAACTGTACACTGTAAGTCTCAAGGGAACATGCTCCCCCCTTCAAATCATGTGCCGTCCTCGGCGCCATCTGTTCCGTGGTAAGCCCTGACTTCAGTCGGGTAGCGACTGTTCATTCGAAATGTAGGCTCCCACGTTGGTTCCGTTGTTTCCTCCCACTGCATCAAGTATTTCTTCGCTTTCCCCAAGTAGTTGACCTTGTGATGAAGGATCTGACTGAGGTGCTTCTCGGCCCGTTGTGCTGTCGGGGCCCTCTGCATGATGGGAGCGCGTTATGGCAAACTATGTTCCGGGTCTCTATCATCTGGATGGAACTGCTTGAGGTTGCACACGTGGAACACCGGGTGCACCTTGAAGTCTGGGGGCAACTCCAGTTTGTATGTCAGCTTGCCCACCTTCTTTGTGATGGTGAAGGGTCCCTCATACTTTCTGAGTAGTCTGTGGTGTCGCCCGCGGAAGATGCCTGTGCGACCAGGATATAGCTTCACCAACACTTGGTCCCCAACTTGGAACCCTGCGGGCCGACGGTCTTTGTTCGCCCACTTCTTTATTCTCTTTGTTGCTTTGTGTAAGAATGTCTTCGTCATCTCATTCTGCTCGTGCCAGTCGCGAAAAAACTGATAGGCGAAAGATGGCCTTCCCTTTTCTTGTGCGGCAAGAGTGTGCGGGGTCAGTGGCTACTGTCCCGTGGCTATCTCAAACGGGTTGTGGCCTGAAGACTCGCTCTTCTGCAGATTATAACAAAATTGTGCCACATCGAGGAGCTTCACCCAATTTTTCTGATTGGCACTAACAAAGTGCCTAAATTACTGCTTCAGTATCTCGTTGATGCGCTCTGTCTGTGTGATCATCGCAAAATTTTTTCTCTCTTGTGGTTTCTCTCTCTTTCTTCTCTTTTCCTTTTCTAACCTCTATTTTCCTCTTTTTTGAAGGGAGAAAAATAAAAGGCAGAAAAAGAAGAGAGAAGAGAAAAGAAAGAAAAGAAAGAAAAGAAGAGAGAGAGAGGAACTCTTTTGCGGGGTCTCACTTGACCTTGATTTGAAAATATTTAGAAAATTACTCGCCTTCGTTTTGAAAATATATTGCGGGAAAAATTGAGAGACGGGATCCGCTCGTCGGTACAAGGTTCGACCGTTCCTGGCGCATTTACCAGGAGTAATCGAACCAATGATCGAATCTATGCCTTTTTGCTTTGCCTAAATATTATCTAAGAATTTATTCTAAGTCTAAATGCACAAAGAATCATGCTTGTGCAATGCAAGGATGTATGCTCTTTTAGGAAAATGTTTTGAAAATCTCCAAGTTTTTCTGAGATAGACTTGATAATAGAAATGAAGAAACGATTTCTGAATGATTGAATCTAACTTAGAACTTTAGATAGATCAGAAAAGATATATGAAGTTCTAAGTCTTTGAAATAATGAGAGTTGGAAGAATAAATCTTGATTTTGAGAAAGAATGATTTAAAGCTGAGGTAAAAGAAAAAGGAAGGAAATTTCAAAGTCAGAAAAATGGACTTTGAACTTAGATTTAGGAGAAGAGATAAAATTTGAAATAGAATTGTATTTTAAAATTTGAAATGATGGATCTGAGAAATCCAAATGGTATTTAAAAATAGAAATGGATTTAGGAAGTTCAGATGAGATCTGAAAATGGAATTGGATTTGAAATCTCGAAATGAAATGGATTTTGGATCTGAAGTCTGAGATCCAAGATGGAATTGAATTCTGGATCTTAAAACGGAATTTGGATCTGAAGTCTGAGATCCAAAGTGGAATTGGATTCTGGATCCTAAAATGGATTTGGATCTGAAGTCTGGGATCCAAGGTGAAGTTGGATTCTGGATCCTAACATGGATTTGGATCTGAAATATGAGATCCAAGGTGAAGTTGGATTCTGGATCCAGAATCCTAAATGGGAATTGGATTCAAAACCTGGAATCCAAGATGTAATTTGGATCTAACTTTGGATTTGGAATTTTAAAATTGATTTGAGAATAAATAAATTTCAAAATTGGACTTGAATTTGGAGCTTGAATTTGGAATTTAGAAAATGAATCAAGAATCTCAAAGTTAAATTGAATTTTGAATTTGATTGGAGTTTTTGAATATAAAATAAATTTGTAATTTCAAAGTCAAATTGAACTTTGAAATCTGATTCAAATTGGAATTTTTGAGTATAAAATGAATTTGAAATTTCAAAGTCAAATTGAAATCTGATTTGAATTGGAATTTTTTAATATAAAATGAATTTGAAATTTTAAAGTCAAATTGAACTTTGAAATCTGATTTGAATTAGAATTTTTGAATATAAAATGAATTTGAAATCTTAAAGTTTAAATTGGACTTTGAGATTGAAAATGAAATAGAATCGAAAATGAAAAGATGAATTGGATTTTACAAGAATTGAAGATTGATTGAAGAAGATATTAACATCACTTGGATTTTGGAAAAGAATTTTGAAAATATGATGATGTTTTACCCTAAATTATGAATGAGTTTAAAGAATTTAACACTGGATTTTGAAAAAGCATATCTCATTCCTTAAATGAATGTAAATAAGATTAATGATATAATACACTCCTGACTATGGTCATTGAATGTATTATATAATAATCACATTTAAATTCAGTTGAAGAATGAAATATATTTTGGTGCTTTTATAGAGTTTAAAATGAAATTAACTCTCAATATACCCTGACTATGGCCATTGGTATATATATTGAATTAATTTTAAATTAAACTCTTGATAAAAGAAGGAAATATTTGAAAATATGATGATTTTTGAAGAGGATCTAGTGTGGATCCAACGTTTTTTTATAAAAGATAAAAATCCTAAGTTTTATTTACATTCTGACTATGGCCATTGATGTAAATCATCAATTTGGGATTAATTACCTTTTACGAAATGGTGCATGTGTCATTCGTGTTCTCATTCATGAATTTTTGAAAAATAAAGGAGAAAATATGAGAACAAGTAATTCATGATATTTATAATACTCATCCATTCTATCTAAAACAAGAAGTGTAAATTCTCAATAAGATCTAACTATTACGATACATGAAATGGAATTTACAACTCCAAATAATGACCTTTTCCACATTTTCCCCTGCAAAAACACTTGGTTAGTATGAAAAGAGAAGGAAAATTGCACATATCACATAGATGTCAATGGTAAAGTGCTCATGTGCCATGGTATACATGATGGAAAAGATGGGAAATGATGTATATATATTTTATTCATATATACATGCATATCTATATATATATATATATATATATTACATATGATGTACAGGCAGCATAGGTGTTGATGAAATGATGAGGATATATGTTGTGGTAGTGGCAAGGGGTGGGAGCAGCCGTGGGTTGGCTGAAATAGATGACATATGTAAATGGGTGTGAATGATAGTAAAGACATATGGTATGAAATGCAGAGAAGACATTTAAATGGTTAAGGATATTGTGGGTAAGGATTTTTGCAGGAAATAAGATGGTGGGGCGATGTGCACATGTAAATATCTTTGTGCACATATTGTGCACAAGAATGATGATGAATAGTATGTTGCAGGTGTACAGCAAGTGCAGCAGATGAAAGTCACACAGTGCAGTGCTGACGGTAGTGAGGAGATGATGGGTATAAGGTGTTGGGTATGGGTGGCGCACAGGAAATGAAGTAGGAAGATTGAGTGGAAAGTGAATAGTCCCTTTTGCAGCAAGCGCAAAAGATGGCAAGTAAGGAGCTGGAGCAGGGGATAATATTTGCAGGGAACCTGCAATAGGTAATCTTATAGAGGATTGTTGGGCAGCTGCTGCACAGTGGGGGCAGTGTGGGAGATATTGTGGTTATAGGCTGAGAAACATGGAGTGACAAGGGTATGTATAGGTAGGCATAGGGGTTGGCGCAGCGAGGTGCTGCTGTGTGATGGCAGTCATGATTGTGATGGGATGATAACATAATTGTGTAGAGTAGATATAGCAGTTGTATGTTGTGGATGCTAAGATGACACATGCAGCGGTGTTTTACATGGTTGTTAGTTAGGTGTATGAGTGACTGTGGGTATGATAATGCTGGACATTGAGGGGTATTGCAGGTAGATATCATGTTGTTGGGGGTGTTACAGCAGGAGGTGCGGCATGGTGATGTGATGTGGGACATAGTTTTACAGCAGGAAATGGGATGGCTACTGCAAATACAACTGTAGCAGGAGATTTGAGATGGGGAATGGGAGTGAGCTGGATGAATGAAGTATAAATTACAGCAAGAGTGCAGCTGCGTGGAGGGTTTGTGCAAATTAGGTGTGACGGTGGCTGCAGCAATATGATTTATAGGGGGTGGTGTGGCTGCAGAGAGTTGAATGGGTGATGGCTGGAGATAAGTGCAGCAGTGGTGAAACTGCAACTGCCTTTACAATGTTAAGAAAGCCATGATAGGACTTGATGGTGATGTAGTGCAGCAAGGGTTGTTGCAAGTGGGGTAATAATGTACAGAGGATACTGTGTAATCGGCAAATATACACATGCTTATGGAGGTAAATGGGAGGAAGAGGTGTAAACAAGTTGGTGGTTAGGCTGAAAGGAAATTCCTTAAACACTATTGTGATAGTGCGGAATGGACTACAACGGAAGATCAAGATCTCTTTGTAGGCAGTCAAAGATTGGCAAAAATTCATGTAGCCTTGAACTAGGAGTTAGATGCTGCCCAGCAAGAGCTGCAGCATATGCCTCACACAGCTGGTAGGTTGCAAGCTGAGGAGATTCTTCAACTGAGCAAAGCGTATGGGAAACCAATGAAATTGGGAGCAGATTTCGCATGCACCAGAGGCTGTTAGGGTTGAACTTAGGCAAGTCCATGCTGATATTCATAATCTGGTTGCTGCCATGCGAGAGGTAACTGGCTAGGTCCAAGCACTTATTCAAGATCTGGCTCATGCATCTTCAGTTCTGCGATAGATGAGTAAGAGGGGTGTTGTACACCTATGATGGGTAGGTGTGAGCAAGGTATGTTGCAGAAAACGTGAACCTGTGGGGAGTATGTAGAAGAGAGGTGTTATGCTTTATGGAAGGCTGAGTTGTTGAAGCAAATGAGCATAGCATGAATGCCTAACAACCCTCTTCTTTTATTTCTAATCTAATAAAACAGTAAATGTACATGTATCCACAATGTGTGAATGCATGTATATATGATAAAACAGTAAAATATGTGAAGATTCTCATGTGTATTTGCAATATGTAAATGCATGTGCAGATAGATATACAGAGAAGAAAAAAATATAACAAATTGCAATCAATAAAGAGAATTTTTAGCAGGAAGGGTTTCTCATGTTTTATAAATCCAGATGAGATGGTCTTACCTTTTGGCGATTCAAACTGTAATTTGAGTGACCGAATCCTGGTATAGTGCTCAAGCCTGGTACAGATCCTTCCAAAATGATAATTAATTTTAGCATTTTCAATACATCATCATAAGAAGTCAGCACTCTTACCCCAGTGAATGGGTTCTAAGGAAAGAGTAAAACCTGCTAATAAATAAAGTTCATGGGAAAACTTTTATACAGGTTCAGCATTTGCCTAATAACTGGTATGCAAACCTTGACAGTCGGGAGAACTCGATTGGAAGTCATCTGTTGAGGTACTGCTTGATAATTTTAGCATTGTTGATGAGATTTTTAGGAGAATCAACATTGACAACTTGGCTGGTATGACCAATTGTGCAGAGATTCTTCAGCAATTCTCATGGTCATGACAAAATGGATGATGCAAGGGGTGAGCGTGAAGAGATTAGTGTTGTGTATATGTGTATGGATAAATGTCACTGCGAAGATTAGTGAAAACTCATGATGCCAATGGGGTTTAATGAACACAACCACATGCGAGTGAAGCTCTGTAAACATAATAGGAATGAGTTACAAACGATAATGGAGCCGCCGATCAGATCGATAGAACCACAATACACAGAGCAACCGAGAATCCCAATAACACTGAAAATGAATATCAGATATTGTAAAAAAAAAAAAAGTGATGCCAAGGAGGGTCGAATGGAGGGAGCACAGTGAATCGTGAGCTGCTAAATGAGTGAGAATATTCATGGAAGATAGCAGAGTATTTTAAAAGTGTAGAGAGAAAACCAGATTAATATAAAGAATGGACATATGGCACTGAACTAAATATAGGGCTAAGATTCGATGTTGGAAGGTTTATTAGATGGAATGCATTGCAACGTTAAAAAAAATGAAAAGGATGATACTCGTTATATCAAAACAGAAGATAAGTTATGCAGAGATTGGAAAGAAATCATGAAGAACCAAAAGAAGATTCAAAAAAGAAAAAGAAAAGAGAGGGAAAAAATGTGAAATTAAGAAGTAAAACATCACAATAGAGATCCAGATATGAACAAGGGATCAAAATCAGAAGGAAAACGAAATTAGGCTATAAACGGTGAAAAAAAAAATCAAAGGGGAATTAAAATTTAAAAGGAGGAATTCAAATGTATTCAGGCTTAAATTGTGATCCAAGTGAGAAGCCGATGGATATTAAATCTGAATGATATAAAGAGGATACATAATAATAAAAAATGTTGGGACTCAACCGTTCCATTTATTGTAGCTTTAGGTGGATCGACACTGCCATATGCAGGTCGATCCAACCTGAATGCCAAAAGAAAAAAACCAGTAAATCTACCGTAATTCAGAAATCAAAATGTCATGGAGAAACAAAATGTAAAAAAAGAAAAAAAGGAAATACCTATAAATGGATAATGGAAATGAAATAAAAAAAATGAATCGATAGTGGGGAAGAAGCACCCATTAAGCAAAAAAAAAAACAATCGATGCCATCTTCAGTAAAAACTAAGAAGAACATCTCATGGGAATCTATATCGAATAAAGGAAAACGGGCAAAATGTTTCTTACCTTGGATCAACAGGGATCGAGAGGAGAGGGGAATCCTTTTATTTTAGATTGCTGGAAGATTGGTCGTTTGTAGCCTTGCACATTGCCTGGAGTTCTTGGGGTTGGATCGACTTCCTTTAGGCAATGGGAAAGAAGAACAGGGGAGGAGGAGAAAAGGAAAATGTTGAAGGGAAGATGGAGGGGCGCGGGATGGATAGGCAGGGGAACGATAGACAAAAAATGGATGAGAAATCAGGGAGATGTGCCTCATGTTTTATAGCAGGAGGCCGTTAGGTTTCTTTCAAAGGAGGTCCCCCTTAAATTCGATTTTTTCAAAAAGTTGGCCCTTCATGTTTTCAAAATTTCAAAACAGGGGTTCTCTCGCCCTCTTTTTCAAAAAGGGTGTTGAAAAGCTATTTTTTTCGATTTTCTTTTTTCTATTTTTGAATTTTTTATTCTTTTTCTTTGCATTTTCTATTTTTTTTTGTTTTTGATATAAAATTTTGAAAACTAAAGGGTTTTTAAATTAATTTGGCAAAAATTTAAAAATATTTATCAAAGAAGTATTTTCTGAGAATTTAGGTTTATCTTTTGGGGAAATTTCTTCAGAAAATGAGTTTGGACCCAAGTTTTGAGAAAATATTCGATTTTTAAAACTCGAATCAAGAAATACAACGCGATGGATCCAAACGGATGCCGGATGGACTGTCCGAGCTATTTAAAAATTATTTTTGGTATTTTCTGAAAAAAAGTTGGACAACGAGACTCAGATTTGGATCTTGACAATGAATCCGGATTCGAAATCAAGTTAGACATATAAAAGGAATTTTAATTTCAGTAAAACTTGAGAAATGAACTGGAATTTAGATTTAAAAGTGACTCAATCGCTCAGAAAATGAAATCAGGGGTAAAAGGGGAATATTTAAAAGATTTTGAAAATTTTAGAGTGTTCATAGTCTGTCCATCAGTCTGTGGATGAAAGCTTGTTGAAAACAGCAAATCAGAGCCAAGTAGCCGAAATACTTCACGCCAGAACTTGCCCGTGAAGCGAGCATCGCGATCACTCACAATGCTCTTTGGTATGCCCCAGTGCTTCACCACATGCTTTACGAACAACTCCGC
The DNA here is from genome assembly GCF_984573655.1 of Nuphar pumila. NCBI lineage: Eukaryota > Viridiplantae > Streptophyta > Magnoliopsida > Nymphaeales > Nymphaeaceae > Nuphar > Nuphar pumila. The sequence goes on along the minus strand of NC_143264.1, from coordinate 64,451,213 downwards.
AGTCTTCTTTGTAGGGCACTCCTTGAAAGCTGGGATGAAGGTGGCATACTTTGAAAAATGATCCACCACGACCAAGATAGAACTGAGGCCCTCTATCTTTGGCACACTAACAATAAAGTCCATAGAGATGCTTTCCCAAGGACGTTCTGGAATTGGTAGAGGCTCAAGGAGACCGGCAGCCTTCTGGTTTGTCCCCTTATCTTGTTGGCAGATGAGGCATGTTCTCACATACCCCTCAACATCGTCCCTCATCTGCGGCCAATAGTAGTCGCGCTCAAGGAGTGCTAAGGTCCGCTCCTGACCAGGATGGTCGGCCCATAGTGTATCATGGCACTCCTTAAGCAATTCTCGGCGGAGGCTTCCCCACCGCGGCACAAAGATGCGTCCCCCTTTTGTTACGAGGAGACCATCCTGTAGCCAAAATCGCCGAGTCTTCCCTGCCTACCCCAGAGAAACAAGGTGTTGTGCGGTCGGATCCTGTTGCGTACCCTCGCGGATACAGCTCAGCAATGCACCCTCCAAATGCACTTCAGAAGGCTCCGCGGGCGCAGCTGCCAGTTTAGCCCTACGGCTCAGAGCATCTACCACAACATTGGTCTTTCCAACCTTGTACTCCAAGGCAAAGTTGAACTCAGCCAAAAACATCTGTCATCGAGCTTGTTTAGGCGTCAACTTCTTCTGCGTCTGAAAATAGCTCGTGGCCACATTGTCCGTCTTGACGACAAACTCAACACCCAAAAGGTAGTGCCGCCAGGTCCTGAGGCAATACACAATGGCGGTCATCTCACGTTCATGTACTGTGTAACGCCTCTCTGCATCTTTCAGCTTGCGACTCTCATATGCGATCGGATGACCATCTTGTATAATAACTCCGCCAATAGCAAAGTTTGAGGCATCAGTGTGGACTTCAAAGGGTCTCGAATGATCAGGCAGTCGCAGCACTAGCTCCCTCATTAAAGCTTTTTTCAAGTCATCGAAGGCATCTTGGCACACTCCTGTCTAGAGCCATACCCGATTCTTCTTTAACAAATCTGTGAGGGGTGCAGCAATGAGGGAATAACCTTCTATGAAACGTCGATCATAGTTTGTCAAACCGAGGAATGACCGCAATTCTGGCACTTTGCTTGGCGAAACCCATTTCTGGATGGCCCTTATCTTCTGCCCATCCATACGCAGCACACCACGCCCCACAACGTGGCCAAGGAAGCTGATCTCTTCCTGCCCGAAGAGACGCTTCTCTCATTTGACACAGAGGTCATTCTCCTTCAGCACCTGAAACATTGTTCGCAAGTGCCCAACATGTTCCTCCATGTTACTGCTGGAGATCACGATATCATCCAGGTAGACTACCACAAACTTGTCTAAGTAAGGGTAGAAGATCTTGTTCATTAAAGTCATGAACGTGGCTGAAGCATTTGTCAACCTGAATGGCATTACTAGAAATTCGTAAGCACCATAGTGTTACGACAATGAAGCCATACATGATACTTCAAGTACAAGGTTTTGATGATGAGCAAGTGGAATCAACTGCATTTCAGCTAAGGCTATGAAGAAATTGAAGAATTCAGTGAAGAATCCTTGAAGACTAGTGTGTAAATGTTTAATTCATTAAAAGTCTTAGATTCTTGTAAGAGCCTTACTTAGAGTGCATATTTAGGTTGCATTTCATCTTAAAAGTCTTTAGAAAAACTTTTCTAAAGGAAACTTTTTTGAAAATCTTTTTAGAAAACTCTTTTCTTAAATTTTCATGTTTATTAGTCGACCAATAGACTTATCAGTCGACTAATCCTTTCGCGCCATATTTTCTAAAAAGTCATTCTTGTCAAATTAGTCGACCGAAGATTTTATCAGTCGACTGGACAGAATGTATGTTTTCTGGAAAATTAGCAGCAGTCGACTAATGATTTTTCAGTCGACTGAACAGAACATGTATTTTCTGTAAATTTTAGCAGCAGTCGACTAATGCTTTTTATCAGTCGACCGAACAGAATGTTTGTTTTTCAGAAGTTTTTAGCAGCAGTCGACTAAAAGGTTTTTCAGTCTACACTGTCAGTCTACTAATAACTAACTATTAGTCGACTAACTGATGTTTCAGTCGACGAATTTTGCCGTTTTCTTGAAACTTCAAAAAGGCGTGTCTTTTCATTTTTCAAACGTTTTGATCGTTCAAAATGGACAGTTTTGACACCCTTTCATACTCTCAACGTATGGAATCTTTTAACTATAAATATGAGTGCATTTTACACTCAAGAACAACAATTCAATCGATTTGAATCTTGCTTTTCACTCTTATTCAGTCAAGTATTGATTTTCTTACTCACGTGATATTTTCACTTCAGTTTTTCACTCAAATCACTTTGAGAGATAGTGAATTCGTGAGTAGAGTGTTTCAACAACCTCAATAGCCAATTGCATCTCGTTTGCATTCAAAAGGAAGGCTCATAGGTTGTAATGTAAGTTGTTATTTCTTTTGTATAAAAAGAAGGACTCCTTGGTGTAAAGGAGTTGTTTGCTTTCAGTAGGATTGTTACTGAAAGTGGGACCGGTTATGGTCTGTGTGATCTTGTAGTTTACAAGGTTGATAGTGGAAAATCTCAAGCGGGTTTTGCTTGGGGACTGGATGTAGGTCGGGTTTGACCGAACCAGGATAAAATCTTGTGTTCTTTGTGTGTTTGCTTTGAGATTTGCAAAATCATTCAATTTTCCGCATAAAGTTTTAAAAGCACTATTCACCCCCCCCCCTCTAGTGCTCGTTGTCTCGATCCTAGTGCACTTTCACATAGCGGGTGACGCAAGTTGTTTTCGGCTTATCACCTTTGGCAATCCTCACCTGCCAGTAACCCGATCGCAGATCTATCTTGGAAAAGATACGAGCACTGCCTAGCTAATCGAACAAGTCTGCTATCAATGGCAATGGGTACTTGTTCTTCACCGTGACCTTATTCAGAGCACGGTAATCCACACATAACCATTTAGAGCCATCATGTTTCATCTAGAAAAGGACTAGGGCACCAAATGGGGATTTTGATGGATGAACAATGCCTGCGTCCAACATCTCGTCTAGCTGTCTGCGCAGCTCCTTCAGTTCAGTTGGCCCCATACGATATGGAACCATTGCGGAAGGCTTCGCTCCCGGGGTCAACTCAATCTTGTGGTCGACCTCACGTCTTGGCGGAAGACGCTTTGGCAATTCCGGAGGCATCACTCCCTGAAACTCCTCCAATAGTGGGGCTAGGGTCGGCGGCACTGCTGCTTCTACCTTCCCTTCATTTGCACGCACTGTAACTAAGAATGTCTGCTCCCCATGCTTGACACCCTTCTTCAGTTGCATTGTCGATAACACTGAAGACTTGCCTTTCTGCGTAAGGCACTGCACTGTGTGGGACAGGTCTGACCCCATGATCGTCAACGTGTTAAACTTTGGCAGCATCATAACATTTTGGCTTCGCAGAAACTCCATACCCAGAATCACCTTAAAATCGTCTAGGGGCACCACAGAGAAGTTGGCTTTGCCGATCCAACTCCCCACTTGAGTAGCCACATCTCTTGCTTCACCAAGGATGGGCTTGGCCTCAGAGTTTATTGTTTTGATAGTCCTCTGCTTTGGCCTAGTTTTCAAGCCCAACCGCTCTGCCTCTTCTCGCGAGACAAAGTTGTGTGTGGCTCCGGAGTCTATCATTGCTGAAGTAGTCATTCCATTTATAATGACTTCTACGTACATAAGTTCCTTACTGACCTGCATGTTCTTAGCTGCGCAACTTCTAGCTGTGTTAATCGATCGCATGGCCCCCATCCTTGGTTGCATGGTCTCAGTGTCACTGCATTCAGTATCGCTTCATTCTTCCCGTGCAGCATTGGCTTGCTCGTCGTCCTTTATAAGGCACTTTGGGCACTGTCTGGCGATATGTCTATCGCCGCAGAACCAACATGTCACAACCGCACCCTTGTTGTTGTTGTTATGCTTTATGAAGTTTTGTTTCTTTTCAGATTGATGGCGTGTCGACGCCTCACCTTTATCATTGCGTTGCTCTTCCTTCTTGCCTCTGTGGTCAAGCTTTTTCCCAACTTTGGTTGATGAGGTGAAAGGCTTGCGCTGAGTGTCAACTAAGCGCTCAGCTGCCACATATGCATCTTCAAAAATACGGGGGTTGCTTATTTCCACCTCAGACTGTGCCCATGGCTGAAGTCCCACAATGAACCAGTTGAGTATGTCATCTTCTGGCATGTTAGGTATCTCCAGCATAAGCTTCTGGAACGTTCTGACATAGTCTTGCAACGAACCAGTGTGTTTGAGCTCACGAACCATCTGGTAAGTCTGCCTCTGCGCATTTCTTGGCATGAAGTAGTTGCGCAACTCCATTTTGAAATAATCAAAGGTGTCTATCACACATTGACCCCTCTCCATGTCATTGCGCTTCCGCCTCCACCAAGCGATAGCATCTCCATCAAGTAAGGTCGTTGCAGCCTTATTCCTCAGATCTTCGAGGGTCACATTTTGGATATCCAAGTAGTCTTCTACTTGGAACAAGAAGTTCTTAATGGCCTTGTTGTCGTGAGAACCATTGAATTTTGCGGGTCTTGGTACATCAATCCTTGATGGTCTCTCACCATTTCCGCCATTTAGGGTCACCGTCCGCTGCAACGTACGGTTCTTTAACTGAAGCTCCACTACTTCAGTCTGCAAGTCGGCCACTGTAGTCATCAACGAAGTGACTTGCCCCATTAATAAGGTTACCTGCTCTTGCAGGCTCGCCACCACATCATTCAGTCCATTGAATGAGTCACATGCACGTGAAATCGCTTTCTCATGCGAAGTCACCTCTTCCACCAGCTTGTTAACAGTTGCAGTCAACTCTTCTTGGCCCTGAGGTGAACCCATCTCCTCAACTTCAACAATTGTCTTGCCTTTGGTGTTGCGCAAGTTTTGATAAGGCGTCACGATGTCTTGCTCACAAATCGCAGTCTGTCGGCATGTCTGTCGACACCGACTCCGGAGTCTCTTTCCCAGTACGAGAACGGGCTCTGGTACCACTTGTCACAGGCCTATTTCCTTCAATGGGCCAGCGCGGCGCGACGGTCCTTCCTCATCGCCACAAGCCTACTCGTCAGCTCGCTTGCCGATCGCGGAAGCTTGTAATCAGAGTGCAAGAGAGCAAGAGAGAATAGAGGGAGAGAAATTGCAATCACAAGAAGCAATCACAACGAGGGTGAACAAAAGAAAGCTCAACGCATTTACTTCATTCACAATTTTGCCTGCAGGCCATTACAGTTCAAGTATACGGGCTGCCCCTTCGAGGTATTGATTCACCTGAACCGGGCAGCTTACATCAGACTCAACAAAAGCAAAACAGACTCTAAGCGCAACTGTACACTGTAAGTCGCAAGGGAACATACACAAGCATGTACATAAGAGAATCACCTTATGTAACTACTTTGAACTCAATAAATCTGAGTTGGAGTAAATAAGAACTCAACATCTTGAACCAAGTCTAGAGAGCATGTTTTAAGCAATAGAGAGCCCTATCCAAAAACATACATAATTAGCAAAAAAAAATATTTTCAAATCTGGAGGGGTAAGCTCATATACACTTCTTCCTTCACATCACCATGAAGAAACACATTATTAATATTCAATGATGTATCTTCCAAATTCTACTAACAACAAAAGCAAGAGCCACTCTAATGGTAATAGGTTTGATCACAAGATTGTATGTTTAAAAATAATCAATCCCTTATTGTTTGCTATACCCCTTTGTCACAAGTTTGGCTTTGTAACTAGCTATGCTACCATCAACATTTCTTTTTATATGGCATATCCACTTACAACCAACAAGATAATGAGCCTAGCTTGGTGACACCAAAGTCCATGTATTGTTTTTATAAAGAGCTCCTATTTCCTCTTCCATGGT